>NC_081407.1:403440685-403740685 GCF_030272615.1 Cryptomeria japonica
TCCAGTTTAATTATTTCAAATTTATTTCTCTTGACTTGTGATCCAGAATTTTATATGAGTTAATAGAATCAAGGATTTTAAATTCATATCTTTTCATTGTGTTGAATGAGTTTGAGTGGATATTGACTTCTTCTAAAGTAGGAGATCAAAATTTTCTAATTTATGTTCAAAAGGATTCTATGTAGAAAGCAAGTATTGAGTTGTAATTAAGAAATTCATCTTTTGTTGTGACTAATATCAGGTATTAACCACACCAGGTCCAATGCAGTACAAAGAATGCACATCTTTCTATTGTAATAATGGTTCATCTAGTGCATAGCCCAATGGACAAGGCATTGGTCATACTATTGTGTTGTTAACTATAAAACGAAGAAAAATTCATCAAAACACTTCAAATAATCATTGTAATTAATAAGTGCTTTTGCTTTCAAGTTTTTTTTTAGGAAAGTTTGGTTCTCATTGTGATCATAATTGCATATGTATGAAGGCCACATCCTATAAAGCTAAGGATCATTGATTCACATAGTAGTCAGAATATATTTGATGTAGCATCATATCTACCCGAACAGGCTAAAAATGCTACCATAAGAGATACCCACCTTGGTCCTACAGAGAGAGAGTGTGATTAGGTCCTCATCCCTAGTCCACACTCTATCAGTTGGTCCACTCATCCGGGGTCTTAAGGATTGAGATTGACCTCTCATAGATATTTTGTGGAGCAAGCAGTTGGAAACACCAACAAATTGCAGGTTTATTTCAAGGAAAAAAAAATTCTATAATTATATTGCAACAAGGTAGACACAACTTATAGTGATTCTTAAGTAAAGACAACAAATCCATGAGGAAGCTTATGCAATTTATCAATTTCTTTATTATTATAAAAATTTGAAATAGGATACAAATTAATGGTGCAATAGAGGGCTAGACAAACTCACGTCTACCTTCAACAATTAACACCAACTATCAACTTGTACTAGGACAACCTAATTGGTCTCATTCAAGTTTATAGAGGGCATTGCCTTGATTTTAAATAATACAAATATAATGTCTATAGAGTTGTATAGAGCATGAACCATGCCAAACTATTTTATTGATGACCTTCTAGCACCTTTATATTTGATTTGATAACCCCATTGACATCATGAATGACATATGAATTTTTGTCAACCCATGTACGTGCACATTTGGATCACCATGTGAGACCCAAATTTGTATTGAAATTTCATTTAAAACATATTTTATCTTTTCTCCAATTTCATTTCACTACAAAAAATGAATGGCTTGTGAAATAAACTTACACCAAGAAGTAGCTAGCAACGAATTGGTTGAGTTATCCTGAACATTCACCATCGAGAATATTCATTGCACCTGAAACCAAAAAGTATAAAACCAATATTAGATTATATATATATATATATATATATATATATATATATATATATATATATATATATATATATATATATATATATATATATATATATATATATATATATATATATATATATATATATATATATATATATATATATATATATATATATATATATATATATATATATATATATATATATATATAAACAATCTAACATATGGGATTATATAGTGAAGAAAGTAGAATGTTTTGAAAATACACCTTGTTCATATTTTTAACAAAATTTGAATTTTTTTTGTGATCTGTTTCTTATAATTTGTATGTATCATTCCTAGCATTGTAAGATAAGTTGGTTGTTGCTACAACAAAATCATGTTCCACAAAATCATGGTCTATCAAATCATACTTGCACATGTGTTTCCCCTTTATTCAATTGTACCAATATAATTGAATCTCGAAGCCTTTTGGCCTATTGAAAAGGTCAATGTCATTATGGTAATAAAACACCCTATTACCATCCTTCCTCCATATTCTTTGAACCCTTCCAATGTATCAGGTTCCACAAGAAACACCTTGTCTTGTACTTTGAGAAACACATTTTCTTGTAGCACATTCAATGGGAGGTATTAAATTGCTCTCAAACAACACCCCACAATCTGATCCAATTCCAAAGATAATTAAAACATCCTTTACTGAGGCCCTCTCATCTCACCTAAAGTAGACCTCGTTCTTTACTTTAGTCAACCTATCTTTGAACAATGTCGGATTTCCATTCAACTGAATAACCAAGCAAGCTTTGAACATATCCTTACCATCAAGCTCTACCACTGGTTTTATAGTTTTTTTTACATTTCCAATCAATGTAATCTAAAATTTCATCTAACTCATGCCTTCACTCACTTTCCATTATTTGTAATTCACCATGATTGTGTGCCACTGGAGACATAGATTGGAATATAGAGTTGGAATGAGTTGGTGCAGATTCATCAACTACTTCATCCACACCTCGGGATGTTGGATAATTTTGGTTCTTTGTCCATGGTTTAACCCATCAAGAAGATTTTATGGGATTCTCCGATCACATTGCAAGAGATGATAAAATATCATGTGCATCCTTCAATCCTATCTTGACAGCTTCTATGCTTTTATCATCTGTAGATATTGAATCATACTCTGATAATATGTTAATATTTAGTATCCTTTCTTGGTGCAATCTATTCCAGATGCTTTCTTGCTTCTTATGAGATTTATTAAAATGAAGCCCTTGGGAATTTGATTCTTCTTTTGCAACTCTATTTAGGGTTCCAACAACATGAAGCAAGTTGGTGAAATCATAGGCCCTTTCTACTCCAACCATCCCACCAACTTTGCTAAAGAAGTTCTCACATACATCTGACCCAATTAGGTGCAAAACACATGGCAAGTGAGAGTATTGATCTTGAAATAATCTCAATAACAAAACTACAAAGTAGCAAGAAATTTCCATGTCTTGATATGCCTCTTTGCTAAAGAAATTTATGTTGACATTATTATTAGATTCTTTTCATACCCAACATAACCATAACGTGAAGAAATGATGAACTCATGAAGCGTTTCACACTCTTTCCCAAAGAGTCAAACTTTGAGACATAAATATGTCAATGTAGTCAACAACAATCATTAGATATGTCTTTGTACCTAGTGTCTTCTCTACCCTTCCAGTGGATGTGCTTCTCATCTCTTTCAAACAACTTTGAACATGCCTCAAAGCAATTTGTTGTGTCAAACCCCAATTCTGTCAATCTATCCTCTCTATATCTTCACTTTTAAGCTTGTGAAAAGTGTTATAAACCATCCTAACATGGTTAAAACTTATCAGCTCTTCTCCTAAAATAAAATCTCATTGACCACTAAATAAAGGATTCACTACCTTTTTGTCATTGTGGATGTAGTCCTAGTCTTGCAATCCTATTACATTGCAACCATTAGACAACCCACTTAGTCTCCACCGTTCCCAAGGAATTTTATAGCGAATACCTTCTGTTGAACAATAGTCCATCAACATAAATTGTCTTCTTCTTCTATCCACATTTGAGGAATGACCAACAATAGGTCCCAAATTATTTTCCACATGTCTCTTCCACAAAAATTCTATTCTTTCCCATTATTGACGAACAAAATTTGCATTGAACCTATTGCATGTTGGATGAGCAACCACAACCAAACGAGGAAGCTTTTTATGTAAAGGGTTTACAATAATAACACGTGCATAGTGGCCAAAAAATATTATTATTAAAAGAATCTGTTATGATATTAAATTCCGCAACTCCCTTACCAACTGTCACAAAGAAATGTGATTGGCATTGATGTTCTTCTTTATTACCACAAAAACCCACCAATGTATCAGTTTTTGGTACCCACCTAACATAGTTTCTCACAATAGTTTCATCTTCAACAAGGTAGATAGGGATTGGACTATCTATACCATGTTTGGTTTTAGAAGAAGCATTCACTTTTCCTACTACCTCAAAAATGTAGTCATCCTCCCCCAAGATATATGCGAATGACTTTATAACTTGCCTCAAAGTTTTAGAAATTGAAGGACCATCTAAATTCAAGCTAATAAAGCTATGTAATCTAGGACCTCCCCATAACTTGATCATCTCATAAAGGGATTTAGTGGATGTACTATACCTTCTCCCTGCCTTTGGATGCATTGGGTTGTGAAAGATATCCTTGAAAAAATCTTAAACTACATCTTTATCTTTTAATTTTCCCTGTTTATGTGCCTTACACACATCCTTGCAAAACCTAAAGACATCCTTCCTTTCAGTCGATTCAAACAACTTCTCCCTTAGTGATCTTGTAGACACCTAAAATTGTCATGTCTAATTAAATAAATATTTTTATTTATTTAATTATCTTAAGTCTAATTCTTCTATTAATTAAATAAATATTTATTTAATTAATTAATTCATTTACCCTCTTCTAGCCTTATTTCTCATTTAAATAAATACATTTATTTATTTAAATTATCCTTTTTCTAAATTAAATAAATATCTTATTTATTTAATTAATTCATTAACCTTTTCTACCCATGACACATGTCATTCATCTCTTAATTCATACACTACCTACCCTCTCATTATTTTATTATTTTCTTAGCCTACCCTCTAATAATAGCCGACCATTTATCTTTTACACCTCTCAATATTATCCCTCCATTTCTTATGGTGTCTTCTATATAAGGAGATGCTTCCTTCATTATCAACCCTAATCAATTGACTATCCAACTATGCATTCAGCCCCGATGATTACTCGACTACACTACGCTTTTGAACTTTCGTATGCAATCCTACTTGCAACCACATTTCCGTTCTTTGTTGAGCTCTTGTGCACATATAAAATCTGAGAGCAAATATATCAAGCAAGATCAATGGAGATAGGAAGAATGGAGATCCAAACCCTATTGGACATGTGATGGTATAATCTTTGTGATTTCATTTGATTTGCATTGTCTTAGGTAATCTTCATATGTTATGGTGGATCTTTGTTGTTGTCAGGCTAGGGTTTTGTGGTTGAATCCATTTAGTCTTTCAATGTTGTTGTATCCATTTTCACCATATACAGATCTCATTCTAACAGAGAGTATAGCAACCTTTGTCTTTTCCCACCAAAGAGCTTGCATTGTTGATATTTGGCTAGCATTTGAAACTGTAGTAGCTATTTTGAGTTCATTTTGAGTCAAATAGTCTAGTCTTGGCCCTCTCCTTGTATCCCTCCTATGCCTTTTATTGGCATATTTTGATTCATGATATAAACCTATCCTAAAATCATTACATTCTATAATCATCTTACAAAAGTTGCATGTTAATGATTCAAATGGGATCCTAGGATCCCTATCTCAAAAGCCCTCTTGCAATGAATATGCCTATATGTGCCATCAATACAATATGCATTACCCTCATAACATAGCATCATCTTGGTATGCTTATCTATGGCCGATAATTTTCCACCCCTTTGATCATCCATTAGGACTTTTGTGTCTAATCTGTGTCCATTTATACTAATATAGGAATACCAATACCCCCAACATTGCAGCATCAATGGGCACGAGTGACCTTTAATAAGATGATAAAATAAAAAATGAACAAATTACAATAGATCATATTCCAAATAAATTTGAACTTGGATAGTTAACACACATGATGTAGAAGGATATGTACTTGTAGAACCCCTGTGTAATATAGACGGTGATGATGGGACCAAGAACCTAGTCAAAATTTGTTAGGACTTATCATTGGTAGGCTTATTGGGTCTCTTGGTTGTGCTACTCCTTAAAACAATCGTATCATGTGAATCCCCATCTGTAGCAGTGTTGTGCTTCTTTGATTTCATGTGTTCATTTAGAGAACTGACAATATTACCACTTGTTGGCACTAAACAAAACCATTTATTGCATTGTGTACATTCCACGCTTCTTTTTCTTATCCTCATAGCTTGCAAGTGTTGCTTCCACCACCTTGAACAAATTAAGCTCTTGTGTCTTGTTGAAATCATCTAGAAGTTTAATTGCTTGATCAATCTCAAATCGATCTCTAACCATGGTTGTCTTATTTTCTATGCTACTTGAATTATTTTCACCATTCCCCTCCATTAAAATGTGATGTTGATGGGATATTGTTTTCATATGATTGTTTATGAAGTTATGAACTATTCGTGTTGCCATGGGTACTTCCCTTGTTACATAACCAATGCCACAACTTTCACAATGGATCTTTAATTTAGGTTCTCCCATTCCTAAATATACTTTGAGAGTGAGTTTCTTGTTGACAAATTCTTCCATTAAACTATTCACTTTCTTATTCCAAGATGCCAATACATTAGGATCAACAACTATGGTTTGTTCCACTGACTCTGACCCATCTCCAACTCTTGGTTGTTTATGTATACCTACCTCCATAATCTCTCTGTTGTGTTCAGGGTTTGGTGTACTTTTCACTATATTTGACTCAACCGTACCAACATACACCATGTCATGTTTCCTCTTAATTCCTATAAGTGTTGTTGTAGCTTTTATTTTTTGTTCTTTCTTTATATTTAAAGGATGCCCAAGCCCATTGATAAAATTGAAAGGATATTCAATGAGTTCATCATCCACAATTTCATGACGGATGTTAGCAAGTGTACAACCTTTTGGACAAACGATTGTGCCAACAACAAAATTTTCTTCACTGGTAACAATTACATATTCTATATCTACAATTGGATCCATCTGCATTATTTTCCACATGTACCTATTAGTTGGTTAAGTAATGGATAAAATTATAATAAAAAATTCAGAAGTTTGGTTATAATATTGCTTTGAAATGATGTGTATTTTCATCCCGGAGCATCCATAACTAAATGAAAAAACAAAGTCAATTTTACACATGAAGGGTTTAATTTGGATATGGAAAAATTCTGAGTGAATCAAGGTGTTTGTTTTCCTTGGTGGTTGCCCTAAGGAACTATTTATTTTCCTTGGTATTCCAATTGGGCTTATGGAGCCATGATTTATGAGATCTTTTAGTTTCAGATAAGTGTAAATCAACATTTGTTACTTGGATATAATGACATGGATTCACATGGAACTATAATTGCATTATGTAAGATTGCAAATCTCCATCCTGGCAACAATCTGCCATCCGTGAGGCCATAGAAAGGATAAAACAAAGATTACATTGGAACTCTATGAGTTCATTTTTTGCCAAAACTGAATTTAAGTAATTGATTGAATTATCTAATCATGTTTGTTTTTGCAGTCAAAGGTACAATATGTAGGTTTGAACATAACAAGTGGCAGATGGATGAAAGGGTCTTATCCTTTTCAACAAAATGATGACGATCTATAGCAAATTGAAAATTTTGGGCAATAATTTCATAAACAAATCCCATAAAGCTTTTCTTTGAGATTTGTTTCTATTTTTAGGATATGAAAGCTATGAAATCTATAAAGCAATGATTCCTTCATAAAGATTGTGTACATAAAATGGTGAATTCCTTTGGTGTTAAGTGTTTGTGTGAGAGCATGAACAATCTTAGAGAATCCTCAGAGGAGCAGATTGCCTACCTATTCAACAAAGAGAATGATGACAAGAAGATGTCTATGATAAACATCTTAGGGATGGATTTCTGGGCTAATGGGCATGTACATGATAGAATTGTTTATGAGAACTTGTTCTCCCCCATCATCTACATTTTGGGATATGCCCTTGACACTTATGGTATTGTGCATCACACTATGAAGGAGGAGAATGCTCAAAGTGTGAAGACTGTGTTTGGGACCCTTGAGATTGTGCCACATTAAAAGATCATGCTTTTTTTTTTAATCTTAATGTAGAAGGGAGAAATACAACCTGGATGAGTTTGAGGCCTTCATGAATGATAATGGTGATTTGTTCCCTACTGATATCGTAGAAAGGTTTAAAGTGATTGGAAAGGGGATTGGTTATATGTATCACTGATCACCCCTATGTTCCCTCTCTTATCAATGATCCCCCTGTGTCCCTGTGGTGTCCCCCCTCTTAATATCTATGTTCTTGTTTTTTAGTTTTTGAACATATGAGAGCTTCCCCCTTATGATAGTAATTATGGAAAAAGAAACTTTATAGTTTTCTAATAAATTATGTTGTTCTGACAGTTTATTTTGCTCTATTTGAGATCTCCATACTCACTCATGGGTATTTTTTCTAGTGTTTTTCTATTGGTATTGTTAGATATTGTAAACTATAATTAGTGTTCACTAGCTCTTACTTACAGATCAAATGATGTTTCTTCATGTGATCTTCACCCTAGTTTACTAAAAAAAATCACAGATGTAATAGTGCTTTCCATGGTCGACATTACTAAGTTAAAACCGATGAATGAGAATACTATTTAAATGGAGGGGACAAATTTTTTCTAAATATTTGATTAAGTATTGTTCCTCCGTCCTCTTTGACTGTAAATCTTGACAAGGGCTTGAAGTTGCAGGTTTATGTGAGGTTTGTTGGCATTTTTTATGTTTATGTTGTGATTGTCATTGATGGACACACACTTGTATTGAGATCCCCTTTATATGTATGAGCTCATGCTCAACCGGTATTTGTTCCAACCGGTATGTTGTACTCTAGTCTTTAGACTAGTAGTGATTTTGCAGAATGTGTTTTCCCGGTCTGAAGCGGCATGTCGACCCCAAGCGGTTCACAGATCACAAGCAGTACAAGGAAGCAAAGTGGCACAACACATTCTTACCGGTCTTCATTTTTGTCAAACCGGCAATCGACATCTTTGTCAAACCAGCAACCGACATTTTGTATGAACCGGTAACACTTTGTGATGAGTTACCAATCCACCGATTGTTTAATGGTGCTGACACATTGATGGTGATTCTTGTGTCATGTTACTGAGTATGTCTAGATTCACTGAACCTAGGAAATTGTAATGTAATCCTATTGGACCGACATGAAATCAGATTCCTTTAAAAGGACATCATGTCTAGGGTTTTAGAAGTTGTTGAAAGAGCTGCGAATAGGGTTTATGTTGAGCTAGGGTTTAAGGTGAAAGAGTAGAGCGATCTTATGAGAGGAGATCGAGTTGTAACTCAGAGTGAGATAGAGAAGACTGAAGTAATGCTGGAATGCATTAGCTGTGAGCATACTGGATCTAACCAAGCAGTTTGTGCTAGTAGATAGATCAAACACTTGTTGATTACTCACATCTTTGACAAGTTTGTAGCCCTTAACAGGGTAGGCCTCAAAGCCTTTGTAAAATCCTCTAACAAGGTGGTTCACACATGTGAATCTAAAATCCTCTAACAAGGTAGTCTTTAATCGAACTTATCTCTTAACAGAGATTGAGATTCTTAACAGGATCTGTTCTGGTGAAGAACATTGTAAGACCTTAACCGGTCTGGTTTCTATTTTGCAGATAGTGACTTGTGAGTTCCATCTCACCGTGGTTTTTCCCAGTTGGGTTTCCATGTCAAATATCTTGTGTTATGGTTGTATTGCTTTTGTGGGTGAATGGTTTATTTGCATTTTGGTTTGTATGTGTGATAACCGGTTTGATTGTCAGACTGCTTTACCAGTTTATCTCTAGACTGTGTAAGTGTTTTAGTGCAAAGATTTTTGGCATACTAATTCACCCCCCCCTCTTAGTATTCATCAATTGGTATCAGAGCCAACCTTTCTATAAGTTTAACCACTTGGAAAGAGATATGGGAGAATACACATTGAGGGAACTTACTCAACGACTCACTAAGTCTGAGCAAGCCTATGATGATCTTATGGTCAAATACAAGGCATCTCAAGCAAAAAGAAGAGAACATGCAGAGAGGCTGAGGGAACTATCTGAAAGTAGTTCTGAAGATGAAGCTAACATGGAAGCTATGATTGCTGAAGTGAATAAGCTGAATGATTCAAAATCTAATCTAAGAAAGGAGTTGGAAGGACTGACTATTCGGTTTAGTCAAGAGCTTGAGAACCGGAGAAAGGTTGAAGATCTGCTAAAAGACAGAGATCATGAGATCTCCAAGTTGAAACAAGAGATTAGTGCACTAACTGCTCGCCTTCATGAGAGCAGAATGGAGAAAGAAGACATGCAAGGAGAAATGAACATTGCCATCTCAGAAAATGCAAGTCTTATGGAGACAAACACTGCTATTTCCAAAGAACTCTTTGAATCAAAGGAAATACTAGCTAAGTTTGGCAAAAGTACAGTCAGGCTAGAGCAAAAGCTTGAATCATCTAGACCGGCAAAGAATACCAATGGTCTTGGTTTTTCTTAACATGAGGAAGGAGAATCCTCAAGGACAAATGCTAAAGCATCAAAGAAGCAACCGACACTCAAAGGAAAAGGTAAGCAAAAATTCAAACCTGTTTGCTTTAACTGTCTTAAAGAAGGACACACTGCCAATGTGTGTAAGAGCAAAGCCTACAATAATTTTCCTTATTTTATCAACAATATACCTAGATCTAATAAGTTCAATGGTCATTGTTATGCATGCAACAAGTTTGGGCATAGAGCATTTGAATGCAGGTCTGTAATGGATAACACTGGAAGATATCCTCAGAGGACCAAAGGAATTGGTCCTGAATCTTTTATGAATCGGAACCACAACTGGTTTAATGTCCTCAATCATTAGTCAAGAAGCGGTGGTCATCAAGCGGCAACCAGATGGAGAGAAAGTTGTATGATCTATCATGGTCATGGTCACACTGCTGCAACATGTAGAAGGAAGAATGGAAACATGTACAATGGACCTTGGAGAACACCTGGACTTGTTTGCTATCACTGCAACAAACTGGGTCACATTGCAAGATTCTGCAGAATCAGAAAAAGTATATTTGATGATATACCGGTCACTAGGAAGGAGAAATAGATGTTGAAATAGTTCAAGAAGACATGAAGAAAGTATGGAAGAAGAAACCAGTATTATTGGAGGAAGAACCAGTTTCTACACCCAGTGTGGAAATATCTAAACCGACAAACTAAACCTCAAAGGCTTAGGGGGAGCAAACGGTAAAATGCTTTCGAACCCCCGGTTAACACCGGTAAAAGACCTTAACTGGTATGCTACACCTGTCGCTTGGCAGAAGACTGGAAATGGTAAAGAGGCAAATTAGGGTTTATGCCCTAATATAGGAGCATTAATGATGGTAGGTGAGAGACATGTATAAATGCAATTTTCAAATCATTTCTCACTATCTGTTTTTCGAGCGAAGAAAAGTTTTCAAGTGTAGAGCAAAGAGAAGGTGATTTGAGCTTAGATTTCGAGGAATTGGAGAGATTTGAAGGAGATTCAAATATAGTTTGCAATCGGCAGTGGAGAGCGAAGCAAAGCAGAATCAAGAAGCCCTAAATTCGCGTTTGGAAGGTATTTTTTGTATTCTTGAAATACTCTTCAATGGCTTTCGCATCTCATACTAGTTCAAGCACATCCATTGAGTCAGAAAATTTCATTCAGAGGAAGTCCAAGTATAATGCTTTGTCACAAGTCCCAGCTGGAGTCATAATCGAAGAAGGAATTTTTGACTATATTGATTGCAAGATAGAAGACATAGGGTCCTTGGCCATTCACACTCAATTAGGTCTATTTTGCGGAAAGGATAAAAGGATCAAACCGGAGTTCAGTATCTTAGAGAAGAAGAAACTCCATAATGCGGTGTATTTTCTGGAAGATTTCATAGAGGATCACATCAGAATCATCCTGAGCAGAGTCCATGGTGACATGATGTACCTGGAGAGAATGCATGATATCACGCTTGAGGCAATTCATGCAGTCACCGATTTCTGCAACACAGGGGAAGTACCAGCCCTGAGAATGGTAAGCAAAACGGAAATGACCAAGCTCACCAGTTCGACAAGTGATTCACAAGGTATGACAGTTAATTCTATCAAGGATGAACTGGTAAAATACGCCTGCATGGTGGTAGGCTACAGGACATTCTCAACCAGTAGGATTAATTATGTATCTGCTGCAGCGGTAAATGCTGCTTACCAGATGATTATAGAGGATAAATCATTTGACTTATGCATCGGTATGCAAAGGCAACTCCTGTCAAATCTCAAGGCAATCAAAAAGGACAATTCACTGAGATTTAAATTTGGACAAATACTGGTAGGACTATTTTTCTATTTCCAAGGCTACTTTCCGGGTGTAGGAGATGTCCAGTGGTCCCCTGACCAACCAGTAACCAAGCAGATAAAGGAAAGTGTGCAAGCTATTGGAACCGGCTACCCTGAGATCCTGAACAAATACTTTGATGAGTTCAGAAGAAAAATGAGTCAGAGGATGCGAATCTCAGGTGACATAGTGAAGAAGTATGAAGACGACATCTGTTTCACTATTCAGGTGGACGAATGTCTAATGGAGGCTGTTGAGCCTAGAATGGAGGAAGTGGAGCCTATGGGCTATGAAGTCATGTATGACATGCTGGAAGGGTATGCTTCAACCCTTATTGCCTCGCCTCTTGATCCAAAGGCGAAGCGAACCGGAACCTACTTGGAGAGGATCGCACCGATTGAAGAACCATCGGTGAAGAAGGGAAAAGAACCAGCAGCCAAGAAAGCTAAGGCAATGCCTGCGGCATCAGCACCAGCTACCACTAAGACTCCAAAAGTGACCAAGTGGTCACTGGCAAAGAAGAAATCGGAGGCAACACAGGCAAAAGTCTTCAAAAGAAAGAGGAAGACTAAGGCAAATGAACCGGACTCCGAAGAAACTGAGTTTGATGAACAGCCAAAGAAGGTTAGACAGACCAAGAAGGTGAAGAAGAATGAATCGGCAACATCCATACTGATAAATATAGATATCTCCTCTTACAAACCTTTGAAACATTGTCAAAGAACAGTAAAGAATATTAGGAGAAAGTTACTTCATGATTTAATTGATTATTATGATGATTTCAATAGTGAGGAAAAAGATGAAGTACTGCAGGAGATTATTCTTTATTTATGTAGAAATGACTGGTCACCATCAGAGATTAAATCTCAGACACCGGATTCAATGTATAAAGCATTGGATAACAAATGGCACATTGCCATTGAAAAGGAACAAGAGATTAGGGAGAAAGTTTTTGCACATTACTTCCCCGAACTCTCAAACTGAGAATTATTTGATGTATTAGATCAAAATAAAGGTCTCTTCTTCACAAGGAGAAGAAGACTGTGGTTGTTGGAAGGGAGAGTTGATGATGTAGAAAATGATACACATCAACACATGGCCCCTGCTATCAGTTCACACAAAGCTCGAATGGCCAACCTCCAAGCGGAAAAGGAACCGGTTATTTCCAAACTGGATGAAGTTTTTGATGAGGAAGGAAACCTGGTGGAGGAACCAATCGACACCATAGATGTCGATGCCCTGGAAACAGAAGATGTCACTCAGGGAACTGAACAAGGGCAACAGGCCGATCAGGGTGGTGAACAAGCTGTGGACACACAACAAGTGGCAAAAGACAAAGAAGAAGAGAAAAAGAAGAAGGATGAAGATGAGAAACAGAGAAAGGAGGAAGAGAAAAAGAAAGAGGAAGAGGAGAAAAGAAAAGATGAAGAGAAAAAGAAGCAAGAAGAAGAAAGGAAAAAGAAAGAACAAGAGGATAAGGAAGAAAAGAGGAAGAAGGAAGAAGAAGAAAAGAAGAAGAAAGAAGAGGAGTAGAGGAAGAAGGAAGAGGAAGAAAAGAAGAAGGAAGAGGAAGAAAAGAAGAAAAATGAAGAGGAAGAGAAGAAGAAGAGGGAAGAAGAAGAAAAGGAAAAGCAGAAGAGGAGAGCAGAGGAGAAGAAAAAGGTAGAAGAAGACAAGGAAGAAGATAAGAGAAGAGAAGCGGAAAAGAAGAAAGTTGAAGAAGCCAAGGAATGTGAAGCGGCAAAAAGCTCTCAGGTGGAGACTCCGAAGGCAACCGGAAGTCAACCCTCACTGGTTGGTCTCTCTAGTCCTATCGATCTCCAATCTGCAAGCGAGTCAGAACTTATGCAGAGCATCAAGATTGCTCAAGAGCGCCTTGAGATCATCCATAGGAAAAAGGAACAAGACATCATTCAGGCAGCTGTAGACATGCTCACTGGTTTAATCCCCAATACTAATCTTCCTGACACTGATTCATCACTAGCACAACTCAAACTTCTGTGTACTGTAGTGGATGATCAAGTACAGAGCCTAGAAGAAGTAGTTGAGGCTAATGTAAAGAAAGAGCACCAAAAGGCTCTTAATGTTGCTCTGGTGAAGAAACTAAATGAGCTTAGGACTAAACTGTCAAAGGATCAAAAGGACATAAGGAGTGCTTTGGATGAGGGAAACTTGCTACTCAGCAAAATCTGTCAACCTCATCTGTTTTGTGATGATGTGCTAGCTAAGAAGCAACAACTTCAAACGGACTTACAGTCCTACTTAAGCACATTCAAGACTCCTTACGACTCCTTTGTGGCATATGGGCAAACCGTTCACCGGTTCCAGATCCAGTCAGCCAAGATAGAGCAAGAGATCAGCACAAGATCTAGGGATTTGCAGGAACTTCAACTGGTATTACTTCCACGACTGCAAATTCTTCAGAAATGCTATCTGAACCTGGAAGTACTGACAGTCACCCAAGAACTGAGCACAATAGAGGCCATGGAGGAACAGGTATCACAAATGCAGACAGAGAAGGAAGTGGCGACCTCCCTACTTGAGTCCTGGTCTCTCTCCATGAAACAATTTTTGCAGGACTACAAAGCGGTTTTTGACAAGTATTATTCATTATTGTCATAAACTCTTTTATATATATGGAAACAGGTTTTTGCAGCGGTACTTTGTCATTGTTGGCAAAGGGGGAGAAGTACATGGTTTTAATTAAATTTTTGATGGTCTTAAATTTTGAAATCTTGATATATTAGGGGGAGAAGTATATCCGAGGGAGAAGTATCTTTTTTTTGAAATTTTGATATATGCTATATGCTCTAATGATTATGCTCTGAATGCAAAATTTCTATACACTCTGTTGATTAAGGGATAGTGTATATGCTTAGGGGGAGAATTTTGTTAGTGGCAAGTTTTTGTTGTAAAACACTTAGATGTCAAAATTTTATTTTCCTAAGTGTTGCCATCAATGCCAAAGGGGGAGATTGTTGGCATTTTTGATGTTTATGTTGTGATTGTCATTGATGGACACACACTTGTATTGAGATCCCCTTTATATGTATGAGCTCATTCTCAACCGGTATTTGTTCCAATTGGTATGTTGTACTCTAGTCTTTAGACTAGTAGTGATTTTGCAGAATGTGTTTTCCCGGTCTGAAGCAGCATGTCGACCCCAAGCGGTTCGCATATCACAAGCGGTACAAGGAAGCAAAGTGGCACAACACATTCTTACCAATCTTCATTTTTGTCAAACCGGAAACCGACATCTTTGTCAAACCGACAACCGGCATTTTGTATGAACCAGTAACACTTTGTGATGAGTTACCAATCCACCAATTGTTTGACGGTGCCGACACATTGACGGTGATTCTTGTGTCGTGTTACTAAGTATGTCTAGATTCACTGAACCTAGGAAATTGTAATGTAATCCTATTGGACCGACATGAAATCAGATTCCTTTAAAAGGACATCATGTCTAGGGTTTTAGAAGTTGTTGAAAGAGTTGCGAATAGGGTTTATGTTGAGCTAGGGTTTAAGGTGAAAGAGTAGAGCGATCTTATGAGAGGAGATCAAGTTGTAACTCAGAGTGAGATAGAGAAGACTGAAGAGTTACCAATCCACCAATTGTTTGACGGTGCCGACACATTGACGGTGATTCTTGTGTCGTGTTACTAAGTATGTCTAGATTCACTGAACCTAGGAAATTGTAATGTAATCCTATTGGACCGACATGAAATCAGATTCCTTTAAAAGGACATCATGTCTAGGGTTTTAGAAGTTGTTGAAAGAGTTGCGAATAGGGTTTATGTTGAGCTAGGGTTTAAGGTGAAAGAGTAGAGCGATCTTATGAGAGGAGATCAAGTTGTAACTCGGAGTGAGATAGAGAAGACTGAAGTAATGCTAGAATGCATTAGCTGTGAGCATACTAGATCTAACCAAGTAGTTTGTGCTAGTAGATAGATCAAACACTTGTTGATTACTCACATCTTTGACAAGTTTGTAGCCCTTAACCGGGTAGGCCTCAAAGCCTTTGTAAAATCCTCTAATAAGGTGGTTCACACATGTGAATCTAAAATCCTCTAACAAGGTAGTCTTTAATCGGACTTATCTCTTAACAAAGATTGAGATTCTTAACAGGATTTGTTTTGGTGAAGAATATTGTAAGACCTTAACCGGTCTGATTTCTATTCTGCAAATAGTGACTTGTGAGTTCCATCTTACCGTGGTTTTTCCCAGTTGGGTTTCCATGTCAAATATCTTGTGTTATGGTTGTATTGCTTTTGTGGGTGAATGGTTTATTCGCATTTTGGTTTGTATGTGTGATAACCGGTTTGATTGTCAGACTGCTTTACCAGTTTATCTCTAGACTGTGTAAGTGTTTTAGTGCAATGATTTTTGGCATACTAATTCACCCCCCCCTCTTAGTATTCATCAAGGTTTACCTCCCGCCTTCTAAATGAACACTATTTGACTCAAAATGAATATAATTTAAATTCAAAAATGCATTTATTACATCTAGTTTGCCCTTCGTGGCGCCAATTTGTGCCTATGTTCAAATTGTTCTCACTTTTTGGAGTGAAAATATACTCAGCAAAATGAAACTCGCAGGTGAAATTCTGAGTTTTGTCAAAGTTCAAACCTCATCTTTCTGACTTGACAATGTATATGTGTAGGCACACATCAGAAGGGATGACCATCAACAAAATCTTGTTATAGCTAATGCTTTTGAATTGTTGACTGGACCGTGATCCACTGATGATGACACGTGGAAGTCCTATGTCTAAACCCTACTTCTGACATTTGACTAATAAAAAATACCTTCAAATATTTATATTCGGGATAGCAATTTATAAAACCCCTACCTCCTTAATATATAATCAATATATTGCTTTAGATTTTGGGGATATTAAACCCTTCAATATGATTGCACATGATATCATATTGCCTAGCGGGTGAAGCCCCCGTGATAAAAGTTACCATTAAAACTATAGAATCCTGATCATGAGATATAAGTTATCTACATTATTGAGCTACTGCATTCATTTTATTTCACCGATATCCAATTGTTTTTAAGTTATTAAAACATTCAACATGATAGAAGCTATCCATTCCTATAACATAGTCAACACCAATTCCATATAGATGAACATATGAAAACATCGGTACATTATGTAACACCTCTCATATATGGAGTACATTACAAATATAAGTCAACCATTAAAAGTAGATTGTCATGATATAATGATCACGTGAATGATTTGCAAATGCAATTTCTTAGATGAATCTTTACATACGACTAAGATTACATTCACATCATATATCTATAGCACCAGAAATTGAAGAGAGGCGACATCCATTACTCACACAAACATCCAGCAAGGAAAATCCCAATGGAAGAAGGCATCAAACCACCCAACCATGTGGAACCAAAAGGTCCACCCCCTACGCTCCAAAAAATGACATAAGGCCCTACACACACACCAGACCTAGGTTGACACCTAAACAACCAAGGGAAAACAAACACACACAAGAACCAAAACGCAACAAATCATAGGCTCAATCACAAAATGCAAACTTACTAGAGGCTTCTGCGCAAAAAAAAGGCTAAGGTAGTAGGACACATATAGGTAAGAGTGTCATCACATGCCATCAACATGGGTTTTCCTAGTAGTCTGACCCTCTCCAAATATCAAAACCCCGACGCCCATTGATGCACATGCATAACAAACTCAACCTTTTGCAAAGACAAGGTAGTCAATCTGTCATACAAGTCTTCTCAATCTAATCCTGAATTTAAATGAGCACTCTAGGCCATGAGTGAGGCACCAACAATCATCTTATCTTATTAATGTGTGAAAACCCAACCCAAAGATTTATATTAATGTTATCACTTGATTAACCAACTCTTAATGAGATTCCCTGGTAGCCACTTGCAAGCCTCGAAACTCACTCAAGAGGAAACTTCTAATGAGATTCCCTAGTAGTCTCTCTCTAGACCCTGACACCCACTTGGAAGCCACTCCCCCTAATATGCTCCTAAAACCTAGGGGACAATAAAAGAACCACAATAGTAACATAATATCGATAGCTTGCATAATGAATCATCATATTCATGTCTCATAAGCAAGGACCTCATAATTCCACATGAAATTTTATACATTGGATCCATATTATCAAATCTGATCATAATTGTTTATGAACTATAAAGCAATATTCCAATAATCTCATATAATAATCCAAACGTGGAACCAATAATCTCAAAAGCATGATACAAGGATCTCTATCAAAGCCAATACACAATAAGAATCAAAATCCTCAAAACCAAATAAATTGAAAATGGAAAATAACTCAGGGAATCATAGAATCTCGAAAACAAGCTTCTCGTTCGACACGGACTCAGAAAATCAAATGGAAAAGTCAAAATGACATATTAGGGCCTTTACAAAATACTTAAGCGCATTTACACATTTCATTGATGCCTTTATAACTTCTTTTGGCACTTTTGTGACACAAAATAGTGCATATAATACATACTATGATGCATACAACAAATAAAATGGTGCATATAGAATGAACTATGGCACATATACCACATAGAATGGTGCATTCACCAAATAGTTTGGTGCTTTCATTAATAATATTAGCGCATATGTTCACCAGTCTAGTGCATATGACAAATGAACTAGTGCATACAAAACCCATTTTAGCGCATCCAACATAGCAAGCAAAATACAACTCAAAGAGGAAAATAAATTATTAGCTAACACATGAAAAGGCTTGGAATTCAATTCCAACTTCAAACACATAAAAAAGGTTGTTTTACAACCAAATAAAGATTATGCAAACAAAAGAATGATAAATATAACCTTCAAAATTTAATACAAATATCATTCAACACAAGAAAAGCCTAGAACTTCTTTTTCAACAACCCAAATATTAAGAATTCAAAACACAATAACACAAACACATAGCGGCAATGGGGGAAGGAGCAGTAAGTGGCAATGGGGGAATTCAAAATTCAAACTCTCTGCAAGGTGGGAATTTTGGTTCCAATGATGGGAGCGACCAGATTGTAGCTGGTCCCATAGGAGAGAAGGATAAGCCTTCGGACTTTCCGGAAGCTGCTGCTATTCAACAGACTGGTGGTACTCTACCAGAGAAGACAGAGGGTTCCTCTAGGCCCTTGGGGGAAGGGACTAGAGGGGGGCCCATCCCACATGATGGCTTCGGGGAGAGCAGAAAAGAATTAAAAAAATGGTCTTCCCTCTTTGGAACTAGACCAACTGGTAAATCCTCACTTCCTCCTGTCAAGAATATATCTGATCCTTCTGGAGGTAAGTTTGCTATCTCTATCCTTGATCTGGTTTTGGATCACAATATAAATAGTATGTCAAACTCATTGGTAGGAAAATTTATGGGACCGCGTCCTAACATTGAAGTTGTTAGGGCCTATGTCAAATGAAAATGGGCCCTTAAGGGTAATGTTGAAATTTCGGTCTTACCCAAAGGCCTTCTATCCTCTTCTTTCTCTTGAGAAGAAGACAAAAATATGATTCTTTGTGGAAGTCCCTGGTTGGTAGGAAAGACAGCCTTGGTTCTTCGTAAATGGCAACCGAATCTGAATATGAAAGACTCTCTCTTGACACAAGTTCCAGTTTGGGTAAAGCTGCCAGGCTTGCCTCTGGAATATTGGGCTGAAAGTATCTTCTCTGGAATTGCAAACTCTTTTGGTGAACTGCTTTCTATAGACCTAGTAACAACTTCAAAAAGGAGACTCACTCATGCTAGGTTTTGCGTAGGGGTAGCCCATGATGCAGATATGCCAAATCAGATAGATTTAGTATCAAAGCTTGGAACATGGAAGCAACATATTGAATATGAATTTATTCCCTTTGCTTGCTTCCATTGTAAAAAAGTAGGGCACTGGGTGAAGCCCTATCCCACCAAACCCAAGATAGAATCTAGGCAGCCTAAGCCCCATTCTGAGAACCAAAGGGTGCTAGAAAAAAAGGTATGGCAAGTTAAAAACTCAGAAAGTAAAGAAGAAAACTCAAATCATTTTAATCCCTTGGGGGAGAAGAAGGAAGTGCCCTTAGCCTCTATCTCCAGTCCTACAACCCAAGAAGCTCTAAGAAATGATTCAACCATATTTAACCTTCTGATTACTTCTCAAACAGGGGAGCAGAAAGACCAGATTGATTACCCAAATTATATAGTTGAAGTGGTGGCTGATACTTGTGAAGGAAATGAACTGGAAGAAAAAAATGATCAACCAGAGGAAGGGGAAATCCCTATTTCCCAGGAAGAAAAGACTGATTCATCTCTGCTCATGCCTAGTCTTGAAATACAAGAAGCCCAAAAATGTTCAATTTTGGGCCTGAACCTCTCGGATTCAGTCTGGAGCTCAAAATAAGCTAACAGTGATTTAAATGATTCAAATGCTTCTAGAACCCCTAACTGGGGAAACGAAGAAGAAATTTCCAAAATCCTAAACAACTTGGTAGCGGCTCCTGAGATAGACGCTGAGTGGAAAATACCAAAGCAAAGGAATAAGAAAGGAACTACTCCCTCGACTTCTCTTCTAAGGAAATCTAGCAGAATAGCTCAAGTGGATGTCGAGTATACCTCCTCCTCCCTAGGTCGTCCCTCTAATCACACAGTTAGAATCAAGGAGGCTAGCAAGAACATTGCAGATGGAACCCAAAAGACTCTTAAGGAGTTAGGAATTGGTAAGTAACTATGAAGACTATTTCTTGGAATATTAGGGGACTTAATAACCCCCATAAGCATGACATTATCAGGAACATTATAAGGGATAGTAAACCTGATATCTTTCTAATTCAAGAAACCAAAATGAGTAAAGAGAAAGTTGAATCATTGAAGTTTTTCAAAAATGGAAATGTCAGTGGCGACAACTCTGAAGGTGCTTCAGGAGGCATAGCTACTGTATATGGTGAAAATGGATAACAATAATAACAAGATTGAAAGGCTAAATGAATTCAACCACAAAACCTAGCCTAACAACAACAAAGATCCACCATAACATATGAAGATTACCTAAGACAATGCAAATCACATGAAATCACAAAGATTATACCATCACATGTCCAATAGGGTTTTGATCTCCATTCTTCCTATCTCCATTGATCTTGCTTTATATATTTGCTCTCAGATTTTTATGTGCACAAGAGCTCAACAAAGAACGGAATGTGGTTGCAAGTAGGATCGTAGTGTAGTCGAGTCCTCCAAATTGTCAATTAGGTCATTAGGATGCTTGATTAGATTATTCGGGTTTGATAATGAAGGAAGCGTCTCCTTATATAGAAGACACTATATGAAATGGAGGGATAAGATTGAGAGGTGCAAAAAGGAGGTCGGCTATGATTAGAGGGTAGGTAGAAGAAATAGTAAAACAATGAAAGGGGTAGGTAGTGTATGAATTAAGAGATGAATGACATGTGTCATGTGTAGAAAAAGCTAATGAATTAATTAAATAAACAAAGATTTATTTAATTAATAGAAGAAGTGGGATCAATTAAATAAATAAAATATTTATTTAATTTAAGAAAAGGATAATTTAAATAAATAAATTTTAAACAAACAAATGTATTTATTTAAATGAGAAATAAGGCTAGAAGAGGATAAATGAATTAATTAAATAAATAAGGATTTATTTAATTAATAGAAGAATTAAGCTTAGATAATTAAATAAATAAAATATTTATTTAATTAGACATGACAATTTTAGGTGTCTACATTTTGCCCCTCTTTGAGACAATGCGGCTTGTCGCGTTGTTTCAAAGAAGATAAGATGAACTGATACAGAGTTGCCCCAGGATGGGAATGATATGCCCCCTCGAGAGATTGGATGAAAAATGTCTGAAAAGATTGCAGACAATCTCTCGATAAGAAAGACGGGATTGACCAGATAAAGTGACAAAGTCACGGGATAATGAAGACTGACTCGGGAAATGAAGGCGAGGGCTAGGGTAGGCTATAAGATAGACCACGGGGGAAAATACATCCTCATTGTCATCCACACATCCACAAGAGCATATTGCAAAGCGAAAATAGAGCAGGAGCAATCAGCAGCGATGGCTTTCCTGCATAGATTCGACCGCGTTCGCCGATTCCAGAGGCCAGCAGAGGCAGGAGAGCCGGTAAGTACCACCAAACCTCCTTGTACTTTGATGCATTTAATTTTATCATTAATGCATGTCGAATAGGGCAATAAATGCGCTTAGACTAGGGTCCAAAAAGTGTCAAAAAATGTCTAGGCGCGTCTGCGTTGGTGCCAGGCGCGTCTATGTTCGCTAGGCGCATCTGTTTTTGTGCCAGGCGCGTCTATGTCTGGACCCACGTCTGTGTTAAATGCGGCCGCATTTGTGCGGTTCAGGCGCGTTTGTGCCAAGAAGGCACGTCTGTGTCAAATAGGCGCGTCTATGCAGAGCAGAGGCACGTCTATGTCCGGAAAGCGCGTCTGTGTCAGACAGGCGCGTCTGTGCAGTCTTTAAAAGCTTTTGCGTTATGTAAGCGCGTTTGCATTAAAAAGTATGAACTTGCATCTTCTAGGTCAAATCAACAGTTCTGTGATGAACATACGCTGTCGATTAGATAAGCTACTGAGAGGATACCCTCAAGCAGGTCCTCTAGGAAGACTAGGATAGATCAAGGCACTTTGTGATGAACAGTGAGTACCACTAGGATAAATAGCAACACTTTGTGATGAACAGTGAGTGTCACTAGAATAGATAGCAATATGCATTTAGATAACGAGTAGCATTTTGTGATAAACAGTGAACGCCACTATGACTGACATGATTGATTTGTTTGACTGCAGGAGTATTTACCGATGTTAGAGTCACGGGAGAGATTCCCGTCGACGCAGAGGTTGCGACCTGAGTTGTCGTTTCAGGATAGAGCTGCCATTGAGGAGATGGGTCTAAGACATGTGCTGTATGTGCCTGAGTTTCAGGCAAACATGGGTTTGCTGACTGCGTTAGCTGAGAGATGGCACTCTGAGACGTGCACATTCCATTTGTCGATGGGTGAGATGACAGTCACCTTGGAGGATGTTTACAGGATTCTGCGGGTGCTGATCGATGGGGAGCTGATCCCATACGATCGAGATGGTGACAGAGAGGCATTGAGACGGGTGTTTCAAGACCCTGGATTGGAGATGAGGGCAGGACACGTGGCCTGGGATACCATGACAGCCACAGGTTTAGCATTGTCGGCGGTGATCGGAGGAGCTATCAGTGGTTTCTTGTGTCCAGACAAGGTGACAAGAGGATTGGCTGTGGGCTGGGGGGAGCACTGGAGATACTGATGACACAGCATACCAGATATGCCTGGGGACCATGTGTGCTGGCCCATTTGTATTACGAGCTGCATCATTTGTCTATTGATGTGCCAAAATGTGTATCTCTGTCTACTGATTTACCCAAGATATCGTCAACATAATCTTCCACAGTTACGTGCATGAGATCATGAAAGATAGTAGTCATTGCTCTTTGATATGTAGCACCTGCATTTTTCAGCCCAAAGGGCATGATGTTCCAGCAGAAAGTTCCCCAAGGACAGGTGAATGATGTTTTGTGTTGATCTTCAGGTGCAATCCTGATTTGATTATAACCAGAAAATCCATCCATCAATGATAACATTTCGTGACCTGCCGTGAGATCAACGATCAAGTCAATATTTGGTAATGGGAAGTCATCTTTTGGACAAGCTTTGTTGATGTCTCTAAAATCTGTACATATTCTGATACTGCGATCTGGTTTACTGATAGGTACTAAATTGGAGATCCATTCAGGATAATCAATTGGGCGTATGAATCGGACATCCAATAACTTCTCCAGCTCTGCTTTGACTAGTAATGCCACTTGTGGATGCATTTTTCTTAATTTCTGTTTTACTGGCTTTGCCCTCGGTTTGACTGTCAAATGATGCATTACCAAATCCGGATCTAGTCCAGGCATATCAGCGTATGACCATGCAAAGTTGATTTGTCGTTCCTTGAAGAAACTTATGAACTGTGACCTTTCAGACTCTGTCAATGATTTAGCCAGGAATATGTTGTGTGGAACCTCTTCCGTACCAATGTTTGTTTTGATAGTCTCCTCTACCAGCATGGATGACCTTTCCTCATACGAGGCTGGGAGGATGTCGAGCCTTCCATCTTTGGGTGCCTCAGAGAGGTTTTTGCCCTCAGATACGTCCTTTCTTTTTACTTTTTTGGGATCAGATAGCGCCACGGTGTGGTTTTCGCCATAAGACCCTTGATTTGTTCTTATTTTCACATTTTTGCGACTGGAAGGTCCGACACCCTCACCAAAATATGCCATGTTGTTGAGTTCTATAGTGTATCCTGCTTTATGGTCCCCAAGGGGAAGATCATCTCGTATGCCAAGATAGTCAATAACAGCTTCATCATTTTGGAATGTGTCAAACTGTGCTGGTCCTTCATAATCCCAGTCAATGAGTTGGTGGTGAACAAGGGGAAGGCCTTTAATGTTTTCAGAGTTTGCAGGGTTAAGAGTGAAGATGTGGTTATATTCGGGTATGTCAAGGTAATTATCAAGGTCATCGATGGCACTCTCCTCATCAGTCTCGATCGCGAATGAATCCAAATTATCATCACTAGTAGCGCATTTCGGAACAGGTGTTCTCATCCTATGTGATTTCAACCTAGAACCTTGAGACAAGGACTGTGTAGACTCCTCATGGGTTGTTTCTTGACCAATGCTGAATTTGTTATAAAACTCCTCCTCTTCTGTGGGTTCATCTGGCTCTCTGAATGTCTCGGTGAGCTCATAGTCACTAGAGGATTTGTCTGAACCCCATTCCCATTCGTTGGAGTCTGTGGAATAGCGATCCTCTTGTTGAATTTTGGCAATTTTGATTCGTGATGCCTCTTCTGTCCTTTTAGTGTGGATCTTGGAAGTCAGAAAACCAAGTCCCTTCGAGCGTTCCCTTTTTACAGTCAATTCAGGTTGTAAGGGCTCCATAACGCCTTCTTTTTGTAACCCAAGAGGGCTTTTTCCATCATACCCGAATTTTTGTAGAATCTTGAAACCTTTGCCATATTTCTCACAGGGTATATTGATCTGATCTTGTGTGTCATTTTCAATGTCTTTGTAGAGCATTTTGTATAAACCTTCCTCTTCCAGTTCACCCCATCTTTGAAAGGTAGTAGGATCCCATTTGAATACTATGATGGATATTTGCTTGTTAGGATGTGGTCTTCCATATTCTTTTGGAGAGCTCATGACTTGTCATAAATACATGGTCTGATTTAAAGTGTATTCTCCCATGCCTTTGTCCTAGAATCTGCTTTTAAGTTCACCCTGTTTTGATGTCGAAGGTTTCAATGACTCAGGGTCAATGTATGTCGAAGAAGGGACAGCTTCACGATTACTGGGAATGATGGTTTCCGTATGTGATCTCAGGTTATTGCAATATATGAATGGATTAGGATCACCGTTAACTGTTACTTCGACTCCATTGTGAGGAAACTTAATGCATTGGTGATATGTCGATGGGACTGCCCTCATTTCATGAATCCAAGGATGTCCTAGCAATATATTATAAGTGAGGTCTAGATCTAGGACTTGACAAACCACATCCTTTGTAACTGGCCCAATTCTTAGAGGTAAGGTGACTGTGCCCTTGGATGAGCGCTCTTCATCATCATATGCCTTGATGGTGATTTGATTTGTTGAATTCACAACTTTGTCGGAATATCCCAATTGTTTAATGGTGCTCAATGTCCAAATGTTTAGACCAGCTCCTCCATCTATCAGGACTCGCTTTATTCTATGTTTGTGTATGAAGGCTTCAATATGTAATGGTGCATTATGTGGCTGACTTACAGAGGCATCATTAGCTTCTGTGAATGTAAGGGAATGTGGAATGGAAAGGTATCCCACCATGGCTTGAAATTGGTCCACGTTCAGATCAGTAGGAACAGCAATGTCTCTCAAGATTTTGTCAAGAATAGCTTTATGAGCGGGGGATATGCGTAAGAGCTCAAGTATGGAGATGAGCGCGAGTGTCTTCCCTAACTGTTCTACAAGGTCATACTCAGGTTTGGTAGATGAAGAAGCGGTGTTTTTAGTTGAAGCACCTGGCAAAGTAATTTTACCTCGACGAGTTGTAACATGACATTCAGAAGTAGGTTCGGAAGAATATCCAACACCTCTTAGGACAATCTTGGGTCGCTGAGGAGGATTCTCAAGGTTTTTGTTCTTGATGGTAATAGTAGAGATATGATTGTCCATCGAGATATGATTGATAGTTGAATCATAGTTGTAAGGTGCTCTAGTATAGTTGGCTTGATCATCTGTGACTTTAGCTTTTCCATTGTCGTGCTTTGGGAATGGTTCCATAAACATCTCATGTGCTTGATTGGATGAGTGTCCCTCAATCTCAATGTCACCTCTATCAATGAGATCTTGCATAATATTCTTCAGTCGATGACAATTACCTATTTTATGACCCTTGCTTTTATGAAATTCACAATACTCATCATCATTCCACCAATTAGGTTTAATCTTTGGTTCATATGGAGGAAAATCTGGAACTGTGATTACCTTGTTTGCCACCAGCTTCTTGAAAACTGACTCAAGTGGTTCTCCCAATGGAGTGTACTTCCTTCGTGATCTAGAAGTTGTTTGAGTATTCACTTGATTGTTTGTAGAACTTGATCCTGAAAAGATGAATTTGGGTCGCACCGTGTTGGCATCAACAACACCATCATTGACTGTGTTCTTGTTTTTATTCCAAAATCTTGGCTTGTCTTTTCCTTTAAAGTCATCTTTGTTTTCCTTGAATATTTTAATGACTCCTTGTTCAATTAGAACCTTTTCTGTTGCTAAGCCCTTTTCAATGACATCCTTGAAGGTGGACAAACAAGCTTTTCTTAGATCATAACCAATGTCTTTGTTAACATTTTGTGTGAACATCTCTACCATTTATTTTTGTGGAATTTCGCAAGAGCATCTGCTGGCTAGATTTCTCCATCTTTGTAAAAATGATGCAAAAGATTCTCCCTCTTTTTGCTTGGTGTTGCACAAAGTAGTGACTGATATGTCTGTCTCTATATTGTAGGAGAAATGTTGAATAAATGCCTCTGCTAAGTCACCCCATGACTTAATACTAGGTGGGAGTTGGGAGAACCATTCCATAGCTTGATCACCTAAGCTTTGTGGGGATAATCTCATCAAATATGTCTCTTTTGAAGCTACTTCAATGCAAGCTGTGAAAAACTATCTTATGTGTGCCTTAGGATCCCCTTTTCCTCTATACTTATCAAATTTAGGCGTCACAAAATGTGTAGGAAATGGAGGCATTGGAATGTTCTTGTCGAATGGATAGGGACATATGTCTTTCATTGTGTATGTTGGCTTTGGTGTATTTATGTCCTCCATTTTCTTTTGTAAGTCCCTTATTTGTTGCTCCAAATTGCTCTTAGGTGGAGATCGACTTCTTGAACCATACCCCATGTTTGAGACACCAATTTGAGGAGGAGCTTGTTGCATATATGGATGATATTGATCATACACATGTTCATATGGAGGAGGTCTATAGTGATGCGGCATATATGGAGCACTTGGTATAGATTCATGTTGAGGAACACCATATCTATTTTGCACATGTATACCATATTCTACAGGCATGTCATGTTCCATTGTGTTGCCCCCAAATTTGACATGAGGTTTCCTTGTGTCCAAATTTTGAGCATGCCTTTGAAAATCCAATTGCTTTGGTTGATCCTTAGCATTGATATGTGATTGAGAATATTTTTCTCCATAAGACTTCCATAATGGTCTGTGAAGGTGAGTATCATATGTTTGACCATGTGTATGTGGGACCTCTGGTTTTTGAAGCAAAGCTGATGGTGATTCAGGCACCATATATGGTCCTCTATTTCCTCCACTATTAGGTCTCCTTTGATCCATGTTGGAGTGAGTTTGTTGCAAAGGTCGGTTTTCCATTATTTGAGACATGTCAAAATCATGAGGTATCTTGGTTCCACTTTGTGCCATCATGTGTAAGAAGTATTGTCTATCTCTCCTCATTATTTCCTCAACCAATTGATTGAAATGGGGATTCATAATGGATTCTTCCACATTTGCTGAATGTATTGATAAGTTGTCCAAATTGTCATTGTGTGTAGCATTGTTGTTTGTAGTGCCTATGTTTTCAACATTTGGAACGTTTCTATAGACATCCATGTCAGGTAATGTAGTGTGATCAGTATTGAAAAATAAATCATTGTCATACTTATAAGAACTCATGTTTGTGGACTCTTGAGCTTCTTTAGTTTCTCTCCTAGATTTTTGAAGACGGGTTTCAACCATGAACTAGGTATTGACCAAGATGTGTGAGACTAGATGAAAATGTAAAAAGTATGGAAGACCAAGAGTTGGATGGAATGTAAATGAATCTGAGGTGTACTTGTAAATGTCCAAAGTGTAAGACCAAGTATGTATGTAGTAGAGTAGATGTGACTTCCAAAGAGAGGATAGTTTCTCTTGATGAGGTAAGCTGACCTTGACCCTAAGTAAGACCAAATGAGACCCAAAGGTAAGAAACCTTGATGAGGGACCACTTAGCAAAGTGTTGTTGTATGTAGTGTGTTGACAAAGTATGATGAGAACAAGCAAGTAACCTTTTGACCCAAGTTTAGACAAGTATGAATGTAAAATGAGATGTGAAGCAATGATGGACTATGTGAGACCCAAGGACAGGTTGAATGCTAAATGAAACCTTAGAGAGATGACCTAGGAAGCTCAAGATTTCCGAAACTGACTGTGTTTGCTTGCTGGACTGTAACAGTTTTTCAATTCTGGACACAGGCGCGGTTCCCTGACACAGACGCAACTCTGTTTAACACAGACGCGCTTATGAGATTTTCTTGTTTATGTTTGCTGGACTGTAAAAAGATTTTTGCAATTTTGAACATGGACGCGCCTGTATACTGCACAGACGCGGTTACCTGACACAAACGTGTTTATATTCAACACAGACGCTGTTATAAACACAGACACTATTCTGCCCTTCACAGATGCATTTATATGACTCAGACGCGGTTAAAACAAACACCTTCTGTAAAATTTGTGCAATTTTTTCCAATCTGTGAAGTCATTTTGTTGTGACCAAATCTGACTGTTTGACTGTTTTTCGTGACAAGAGGACACAATGTTGATGAGGACTCAATGTTTGCAAGTGTTTAGACTCCAAAATGACTCCAAGAAAAGTGTGTTGTTTGATGTAAAATTGTTTTTGCATACACTTGAAGACACAAAAGACACAATGTTTTGCTGTTTGGTCTTGAATGTTTGAATGTTTAAAATAAGTCAAGCACAATTTTTATGGCTGGCCAAGACAATAGTTGTTGATCCCACATGGGGTTTTACCCCCGAGGCTACACTATTCAGAGCGGATACTTAGATGCTTGACCTCACTGGCTCCACCCTCGGCACTCACTTCTCGGGTTAGCCAAGCATCAGTCCCCATGAAAACTCCCCATGGCGAACTTTGTATCTCTACTAAGAACCGTATGTGTGTGGGCCGCTACCAGAGGTCCGACCTCCTGCCCCAACAACTAGAAGGATTTGGGCCTCTAAAACAAAATGGTGCTAGTAAGGGCATCCGCTTGTGTGGCCATACATGCGGCACTTTCAGCTCTGTAAATACAGAAGGCTCCCAACCGGTAGGGGTTACGCCCTACAACTGATCAAATAAATTTGATCAAATGGGTTTATGGGGAGACATAGTGTCGGTATGAACTAATCAGCACACGTTATTCATAGTTTTCACCATGAATCCATTTATTTATAGTGGTTCGGAAGAAGATGGCTTTTCTTTTGCTACCACTTGGGTCGTCCTCTTCTCACTAGTAGTCCTAATGACCACACGGGAAGACAGGCCCTCTAAAGATTAAACAAAAAGAGCCTATTGCTCAAGACACAAAAGACAATGATTCAATTTTAGTGCACCAATGGAAGTGTTTGCTAGTCTATGAAAACAAGGCACACAAAAATCCTTGCCAAGGACCTGCACCAAAGATTTGTTAGTAGTTTGGGTTGTTTGAAATAATCACCCCTTCCTGCAGACACACAAGTTAGGTAAATTTTAAAACCCAAAAGACTTTGTGAAAATAGGGGCCTTCAACCAAACAATTTAGCTTCCAAGGCAAGCTGCACCAATTGTGTTAGCTAGATCTGAAAATGTTAGTCCAAAAATAAACCAGATCTGAAACCCTAAATGCAAAATCCGAAAACCGAATCAATAAAATTTCCAAAATTTTGAAACAGGCAATACACAGACGCAATTACCGCCTACACAGATGCGACTCTGAGACACAAACGCGGTTCTGTGAGACACAGATGCGAGTAAAAATCACAGACGCTATTTTCCAACACAAACGCGGGTAAAAATGACACAGACGCACTTCTGTAACACAGACGAGCCTCCCTGGAACCTGCAAAATGAAATATTGACAAAACACAGACGCGGATCCAGTTGTCGCAGACGCGCCTGAAAATCAAAAACGCGATCCGAAAGTGCGCAGACACGAAAATATCGAAAATGCTGCCGAAAATGTCCGATCTGCAACTTCAAAAACACAAGATCTGCAACAAGGAGGTTAAATGCAAAGGGACAAGTGTCCCACCGGGCGTGCCAAAATGTATATGGTGAAAATGGATAACAATAATAACAAGATTGAAAGGCTAAATGAATTCAACCACAAAACCCTAGCCTAACAACAACAAAGATCCACCATAACATATGAAGATTACCTAAGACAATGCAAATCACATGAAATCACAAAGATTATACCATCACATGTCCAATAGGGTTTTGATCTCCATTCTTCCTATCTCCATTGATCCTGCTTGATATATTTGCTCTCAGATTTTTATGTGCACAAGAGCTCAACAAAGAACGGAATGTGGTTGCAAGTAGGATCGTAGTGTAGTCGAGTCCTCCAAATTGTCAATTAGGTCATTAGGATGCTTGATTAGATTATTCAGGTTTGATAATGAAGGAAGCATCTCCTTATATAGAAGACACTATATGAAATGGAGGGATAAGATTGAGAGGTGCAAAAAGGAGGTCGGCTATGATTAGAGGGTAGGTAGAAGAAATAGTAAAATAATGAAAGGGGTAGGTAGTGTATGAATTAAGAGATGAATGACATGTGTCATGTGTAGAAAAAGCTAATGAATTAATTAAATAAACAAAGATTTATTTAATTAATAGAAGAAGTGGGATCAATTAAATAAATAAAATATTTATTTAATTTAAGAAAAGGATCATTTAAATAAATAAATGTATTTATTTAAATGAGAAATAAGGCTAGAAGAGAATAAATGAATTAATTAAATAAATAAGGATTTATTTAATTAATAGAAGAATTAAGCTTAGATAATTAAATAAATAAAATATTTATTTAATTAGACATGACAATTTTAGGTGTCTACAGCTACCATTTGGAATCTTAATTCTGTTAAAGGGCAAGCTATCATCCAGGACAACAATTTCTCTTGTATCAAATTTAAGCACCTAAAAGATGGTACTTCATGGGTCCTCACCAACATTTATGCTCCCAACACTTTGAAGGCTAGAAATTCCTTCTAGAAAAAACTTATTCAAGCTAGGGACAACTTCAGGAATCTTAGCTGGCTGGTTATGGGAGACTTCAATACTCCTTTGAGAGAGGAGGAAAAATAATGAGGAAGTCCCCCTCAGCTGGAAAGCAGGTTGGCCCTTATGGATTTCATTAACTCTCAAGCTCTCAATGACTTGGAAATACAGGGATGTAATTATACTTGGACTAACAGGAGAACTGGTAATGATCTTATCCAAGTTCGTCTTGATAGGACTCTCATTTCCGATTACTGTTTTAATCATTATTTCTGTTCTCTGTCGGCCCACATTCAGGTTGGTTCAGATCATTTTCCCATCACTTTCATTGCTAAATCCATCAACAGAAGGAGAAACTTCCCCTTCAAATTTGAAAAAATGTGGACCCTCCACCCAGACATCAAAAGTAATATCCAGAAATGGTGGAGCATTCAAGTTGAGGGAACTGCTATGTATAGAGTTGTTAAGAAGCTTAAGAGTGTAAAGGACAACATAAGAATCTAGAATAAATCCAGCTTTGGGAACATTTTTGAGGCCAAAAGAAAAGTCCAGGAAGACCTCAAAGAAATTCAAACTCAAATCCAGAAAAATGGTTTCAGAACTGTGTCCATTGCTGATGAAAATGAGACTCTAAAAAAATATCATGATATCATTGCCAAAGAGGAATCCTTTTAGAAGCAGAGATCAAGATGCATTTGGCTTAAGGAAGGAGATAGGAACACAAGATTCTTCCACATGTCGACTATCAAGCATAAAGCAGTTAACAGGGTTACCAAACTCATGGTGGATAACGGGAAGATTATCAAGGAGGAAATTAGAAAGGAAGCTAAAAAGTTTTTTTTGGAACTGCTAAAGAGGGATAATAGGTTGGATGTTGAAGCTCAATCTTCTTTTCTTCTTAACATCCCTTTTCTCATTGATGGTCATAAGAACACCTCCCTTTCTTCCATTCCTTCTAATCAGGAAATCAAAACTGTTGTCTTCTCCTTTGATGGTAATAAAGCATCGGGCCCGGATGGTTTTCCAATGTTCTTTTTTCAAGATTTCTAGGACATTGTTGGGAAAGATGTTACCAATGGAGTCAAGGAATTTTTTGGGGCTAGGAAACTTTTGAAAGAAATCAATGGCACTTTTCTGGCTCTCATTACCAAATCTCAAGGCGCTGACTCTATGGAAAAATTTAGACCTATCAGTGTTTGCAACTCTTTTTATAAGATTATCTCTAAGGTTCTAACTTCCAGATTGCTTTCTGTCCTTCCTGCTCTTATTAATCACCAGCAAAATGGTTTTGTTCCTAGTCATCAAATTCTTGACTCTATTATTACTATCCATGAGAACATCCACTCTCTTGTTAAAGCTAAGAAGCAGGGTCTCATCCTTAAGCTTGATCTCTCCAAAGCCTATGATAGGGTTGACTGGTGTTTTCTCTTGAAGGTTCTCAGATTTTTTGGTTTCTCACCCAGGGTTTTGGATCTCATCACCCAACTTATCACCTCCGCTTCTTTTGTTGTCCTTATCAATGGTTCCCCTTCTCCTTTTTTCCAAGCTTCTAGAGGTCTTAGGCAAGGGGATCCTATCTCCCCCATCCTCTTCATTATTATGGCAGAATGTTTTGGAAGGAGTATGGAAAATTTGGTTTTGCAAGGCTCCTTTAAGGGTCTCCACCCTTCCTCTACGGATCTTATTTGTTCACATCAACAATTTATTGATGATACTATTATCATGGGGGAATATAGCATTTCTGAAGCTAAAATTTTGAAGAGTACTCTTTGTAAGTTTGCCTCTACTTCAGGTTAGCTAATCAACTGGATTAAAAGTGAAGTTTTTTTCATCAATACTCTAGAGAGAAGACAACAGAGAATCAGTAGAATCCTGGAGTGTAGGATTGCCGATCTTCCTGCAAACTACCTTGGTCTCCCTATGGGCACTGCTCCTCCTGACTCCTTTTGGAGCTCTCTAGTGGACAAATTCCAAAAAAAGTTAGTTGGCTCGAAAGGAGCCCTCCTAAGTTAGGCTGGAAAGCTCCAACTTCTTAAAGCATCTCTTCTAAGTATTTTGATATATGCTCTTAGCCTTTTCACAATTCCAGTTAAGTATGTTGATGCTATCGAGAAAATCCAAAGAAGATTCCTTTGGTCTGGGGTTGAGGACAAGAAAAGAATGTCTTTGGTGGCTTGGGACCAGGTCTGAAAACTGAAGAGCCATGGCGATCTGGGCCTGAGGAGGATCCAAACCCTAAATGAAGCTCTTCTGTCCAAACAAGTCTGGAGAATGTTTCATCTTGATACCGAATGGTGTAAAATTTGGCGAAGTAAGTACTCTCTTCAGTCCTCTTCCCTTTCTTCTTTTATCAAGTCGAATATTAGTATTAATGGTTCCCACATATGGAATTATGCCTCTAAATGTAAAGAAAGTATAGCTAAAGGAGTGATCTGGAAAATTGGAAATGGTAGGAAAGTTAAATTCTGGTAGGATCCTTGGCTTTTTGATAAACCTTTGATTTAAATCAATGAATGGGCCCCCTATGCTCCCTCTTGTATAAGATATTTTGGCTCCTTAGTTGCTGAGTACTAGACTGGTAACAAATGGCAGAATATTGAAAGCATCCACCCAAGCCTTTCTAAGCTCAAGATCCATTTGTCTGCGGTTTGGTTGAACAAAGAGGCTGACTCCCTGATCTGGAAACATGATCCCAAAGGTACCCTAACTGTTTCCTTCATGTATTGTGTTTTGTCCCCTGATCCTTTAGGTAATCCCTTCTGGTCTAAAGTCTGGATTAGAGGCCTTACCCCCAAGATCAATTTCTTCTTCTGGACCATCCTCCATAATAAAATCTTGACCCTTGACAACCTAAAAAGCAGAGGCTTTGCTATCCCTAATAGATGTGCTCTATGCCTTCAGGAAGAAGAGTCTATGGACCACCTTGCCATACACTGCCCCTTCTCAGCCTCAATCTAGGAAAGATTTCTCAATAGTTTTAGCATTGCTTGGGTGTTTCCCAATACCATCAAAGATATGTTTTCCTCCTAGAACATAAAATGGACTAATTCTTTTTTGAGATCTTTGTGGCAACTCTCGCTTCCTCACATCCTATGGGGACTATGGAAAGAAAGAAATAATCGAATCTTTAGGGATGTTTCCCTCAATCAGGATATTATGTTCCAGAAAATCCAATGGGCGATTCAGGAAAATATAGGGATCATTGAGGGTCCTTGTTTTTCGAACAACTCACTGGAAACTAATATTTTAAGGGTGTGGAACATGAAGAGTACCGACAGTCCAAACCTCAACCATAATAAAAGGCTTGAAACCAAATGGCAAACCCCCCCTCATGGTTGGTTCAAAGTTAATTTTGATGGTGCTGCCAAAGGTAACCCGGGTCCTTCAGGTTGTGGAGCTGTTCTAAGAGATGACAAAGGAATGTGCAAGGAAATGGTTGTTGTCCCTATTGGAATTCAAACTAATCATAAAGCTAAAGCTATGGCAGCTCTCCAAGGTACCCTCCTAGCTAAAAAATGGAATTGTCCCCACCTATGGATTGAAGGGGACTCAAACAATATTATAAATTTTCTTAAGGGGGTCTCAAAACCTTCTTGGTCGATCAAAAACATAATCATCTATGTTAGAGACCTTATTAGCACCTTTAAAAAAAGCTACATTTCCCACATTTACCGGGAGGCCAATGGCTCTGCTGACTGGGCTGCTAATGCGGCTGCTAACAAGGAAGCAATTACTACCTGGACGGGAGAACAAGGACTCCCCGAAGATGTCAGGCAAATCATTTGCTATGATCGTTATAGAAGTACTCCTAAAATACTTGATGGACAGGATAATTACAAAAAGAACTGACTTGAGTACTTTGAGTCATTATAATAATGAGAGACTCATTCATTATATTACCAATGCCATAAGTTCCCACGCTTTCTGGGTGACTTTGATAGTTCCAAAAAGATCATTGGCTAATCTGCTCTGCAAGTTTCAAAATTTGGTGTTGAACAGTGACAATATGGGTGGTAACAGGAGGCGATATGAAGCAAGTAGCTGTAAAGAATGGAAACAAAGGAGGAGGTTTGGGTTATTCTACAGAAGGGTGGCTTCTCGAAATTCATGGAGAGACTCCACGACCGAGATGACACGATCACCAGTTTTTTCTATAAAAATTGGAAAAAAGGCATGCTGAAAATGGGAGACCAAACTGTAGAAATCGATGAAGATTTAATTTCTCAAGCTACAGACCTCACAAGAGAAGGGTGCAACTTCTACAGAGATAGGAAAGTCAGTAAGGAAGTTATTGGAAGATACCCAGATACCGAGAAAGAGAAAAAAAAGACCGGTAAAGTTGAGCAAAACCTACTACCCTCCCAGGGCTTTTGCCAAACCCTGGCGGGAAGTCCTCTTTGTTTTAATGTGATACATCACTCTAGATGGTAGGTTCACTAAAGTTTATGGTTATCACTTTGTTCTACTGAATTACTTTCGGCACAATGATAAGGTTAACTTCCCTTATTTTCTACTATGTTTGATGAATGCGTCCCTCAAGGCCTACAAAGAGAACCTACGAGGTGATACGGCCATGCATCAAGGCCTTATGGTACTAATCTATGACCATCTTAAGGCTAACCAAATTGCTCAGATGCAACCCTCTATGGATTCTGAGGATGAGGGGTTTGACCCTACCTTCTCAGAGGAAGAGGATTCTGAAAGTGACCCTTCGACTAATACTGAGGACAACATGGATGTCTCGAATTATGAAAGTGGGAAGAAGAGGAAATACATCAAAACAAGACCCTCATCCTCTAAGGGAAAAAAGCCTAAAGGTAGACCCCTGATTAGCATTTCTTTGGAAGAGGAGACTTCAGATGACTCTGAGGAGGAGAATCCTCAAGGGCTGCTAAAGAAGAAGACAAAAGCTCACACCCAGACTAGGAAAATGCACAAAAAGAAAGAGGAGACTGTTAAGGAACCGGAAGCCCACAAGCAGGTAAGGGCCCTGGAAGATGATCAAAATATAGAAAAGGAGACCATGGAAGAGGCTCTTAGGGTTGTTGACACAACTACCATCCAACACACCCCTAAAGAGGAAAAGGCAACCCCTGGAAAAGTTGACCCCCCCTCTAACCCTCCCCTCGAGGGTCTGCAAGGTTTCATGGAAACTATGGAGTGGCTTATCAATGGTTACAAGAAAGGTGTGGACGAAAACAAAAAAACTCTATAACAGAATCTTGATCCTGGAAACCATCAATACAGGGGAAGGGAAGACCATGGCCAACTACATACAGGACCTGAAAAGAACCATTGCCAAAGCCAAAGACATAAGAGATGCTTTCAACCCCAGGTTTGAAAAAATTGAGAAGGATTTACTGGAAAGAAAGAATCTTGCTAACACTAACGACCACACTCTCACAGAAACTGTTAGCAAAATTGGTAAAATTGAGGAGTGTCTGAAGAACATTGTTGAACAGAGCCTTAGCATCCTTAAGATTTCAGCCAACAACACCAACACTCTCATCAGCAAACTAGATGATGAAAAGGAAATCCTGGACATTGACCCGGAAATGGAAGGAACAGGGGAAGCTCAAGGCACCAGAACCCGTACCAAAGGCAAAAAAGGACAAAAAACCTAAAAAGGATCTGGAAGACCTTAAAGCTGTCGGGGCCACTTAGGACGAGCTGGTGATAAAGGCAGAGGACTTGTTGATGAAAATTATTGTGTAGCACCTTCTTAGTTTCTTTGTTGTTGTTAGTTTTGTTGTCCTTTTGATTCACTTGCTTTTTGCCAGTCTTTTTGTATGCGGTTCTTAAGCACTGACCTTTTTTGGCGTCTTATCTTAATATCCTTTGTTAAAGGTTTTGGGTCCTGAAAACCAATTTTTTTAATTAATCAGAACACAAACACATACATAGCCTCCAAAGGTAATAACATCAAAATCCTCCCAAATAACAGATACAGGGGGAAAAAAAAACATAGAGTTGCAAAATACAACACAACCTCCACAGGTTAAGGCAACAAAATATTTTCATACAATTACAAAATCAGAGAGGAATATAAACATAACATTTTCAAAACACACCAAGACATTTTCCAAACACAAAACAAACAATATTTTCCTTAAAAACAAATGCATAAACAAAATTAGATCAGAACCACCCACCTAGAAACTTGAAGAAATGGACAAGAAATTTGAAGGAGAATATGCACAACCAAGCCAAATATTCCACAAACTAGCAACCTCCTTCCACGCAACACAACAATAAACAAATTCGAAAAGCAACTCCAATTCTCAGACATACGCATAAAATCTCCTCCCATCCAAAATCGAAAGCTCCTCTCCAAAAATTTCATGGTAAAACCATTTCTAGCAAAATTGTATAATAATGATAAATCCTCACAATAGTAACCTTTTTTTATGTTAATAATAATATTAATAATAACAATAATAATGTAATAATAATTATAACAACCCTTCTCAAAATTTGAGAGAAAATAAAATAAATTAAATAATAACCCCCAATTGCAATCCCCAGAGACCAATAATAAAAAGGGGTAAGCAAAATAAAATAATAATAACAAATAAATAAATAATAAATTAATTAATTAACAAATAAATAATAAATAATTAAATCATGAAAATAATAAATAATTAAATAAACAATAAATAAATAAATGCACAAATAAGCATAAATACTCGAGCAATAAAATTCCACCAAATAATCATTAATTTATTATAAGCTCCTAGTAAATAAATATATTTATATTTATTCATACCTACTATCATTTAATAATTTGCACCAATGAGCTATATATAATAATTAATTAATTTCCACAACTCCAAATAACCAATAAAATAAATAGTTATATTCATTTATAATCATAAAGGCTTCGATATTATAATTTAAATCCAATACCAATAATATCTCCCACATACATATAAAATATAATATATAAATAATCTTCTACAATAAACCTTCATGCACAATTATAAATGTCGAATATTATAATCCACAGAATAATACTAATATGATAATATAGAGCTTGCAATATTTCCACATGAATAACTAATTACTCACACACAAGGCTATGCATGACAATATATATTAACCACCACAATCAACAATCAACATCACACCCTGCTCAATTATGAGTGGCGTGACATCGTCCCTTTCACATTCACAACAAAAAGACATCATAGCAAAGACATAAATGTTGGCTTGATGATGATTTTTGTATTGAATGACTTTATGTGTTGTCATTGATGGAACACATATACACACATATATTAGTTAAGTCAAACCGGTACTACTCCTAAGTCTTTGTATTGCAAACCGATATCATTTGTACAGAGAAGTCCAACTGGTATGAAGGTGTCTAAACCGGTTTATGTAGACAACCGGCATATGCAGGAATGACAATTTGTTTTGGTCAATTCCATTTTTACTAGTTTGGAGATGCAACGAAGATCGACAAGGAGGTGAATGGAGGACAATTGGTATATGAGTTGGAAGTGGTTAACACTCAACCGGTATCGGTGCTCAAACCGGTTTCACAGATTATGTGATGAGTTATCACTTGTCATGATGAGTTATCTCTAACCGATAGTTTTGACGATGATCTGTGATGTGTTATGTAAGATTGTCCAGATACACTGAACCTAGAAAATTGTGATGAGGTTCTTGAGGCCGACATGAAATCTAATGTCTATAAAATGACATTAAGATGAACTGTTTTTTATGATGCGAGACACAAGTGATGTTGTGAGTTCGAGTTGATACGAATTGTAGAGTATGTCAGTGATACAATATTTAGTGAGCAGAAGAGGATCTATACAAGCAAGATGTGTTATTTCTATATCATTCCACCTATTGTTTTTTAATCACTGCAATAGTTAAATCCCCTAACTGGGTAAGCTCTAACTAGCTTCATTGTACAAATCCTCTAACCAGGTGATCCATTAGTTTGGATTTGAAATCCTCTACTGAGGTTACTCCTAACAGGGTACTACCTTTAACCAGGTATAGCTCCTAATAGGGCTTTGGGATCTTTAACAGGATTTGCTCCCAACAAAGCACTTTGTAGACCTTAACCGGTCAGTTACCTATTACTGCAGATAGTTAACTTGTGAGTCGCATCTGATAACACAATGATGAATAGTGAGTACCAAACTGGTACTAGGAGGGGGGGTGAATCAGTACAGGTACAAAAAATTTTCCTGAACCGGTTTGACTGCAAACAGTGAACTTGACTGGCAATCACTAAAACTAGTCATAAACCAAAATACTACCGATTAAGCACAATGAGATTGTGAAAGATATAAACCGGAAACACTTATCTTACCACACAAACTACACCCTCATTTCCATATTATCCTTGTGCATAAACAGATATTCTATCATCAAAAATATAATAACATGCTAGATCAACATGATTCATTGCTTGACAGAAAACAACATAGCATCACATGAAAAATACATCACATATGACACACATATTTTTCATGTGGAAACCCAACTAGGAAAAACCATGGTGGGGATGAATACCCACAATCTGTTTTTGAACTCTTTAGAAGTCCACTCCATTAGAAGCCTAGTCCGGTTAAAGACTGTTACAACAGGTTTTGTTAGGAACCGATCCTGTTAGGGATCACCCAGTTAAGGGATGGCTAGAATACCCGGTTAAGGGTTAAACCCTGTTAAGGGTTACTTTGTTAGAGGATTTTATGAACTCAATGGCTTCGAGTCACCCTATTAAAGGATTTACAACAAGCTAGTTAAAGCTACCCTGTTAAGGGATTTTCCAACTGTTGAAGTGATTAGAGATCAACAGGTATTACAATGATCTGATAATAACACTCAATGCCAATGCAGACCCACTTTAGTTCCTTTCTTCTGCATACAAACTCTGCAGGTATCAACCCTCTTATCTGGTATGGCAAGAATCATGTATCTTTGCCCTTAGAACACACACAACATTTGCCAACAACTTCAACATGAAACACAACATCGACCTTATAGGAAACAGATAGGTCGATAACATAAACCCTAAACCCTAAATATTTAGGTTGAGCAATTTAGTCGATTCAATCCTGACCATTGAATCACTTTGCATTTGAATACAATGGTCTTGAACAGATCTCAAGACATTCTCCATCATTCGTTCTTCACCGCTTCTTGGAGGCAATAACCCATCACACGTTCTCCACCGATTGCAGAGACTTCGCACATTCCTGAGGTAGATAGGATCAATCTCCTTCATGCAAAATCCTTCATGTGCATGAGGCTGACGTGGCAACATGATCTGATCTCCATTACAATGCTAACTCATCACAGAATGCCATCGGTTGAATTACACAGGCTCGAAACACTTCAACTGGAAACCCTGAAGCTGAGACTACCAACCGGTAGTCATACCATATTAAACCGCTTCACCTTTAGCACATATACCGGTTCTCATCATTATACTAGTTCACTTTGCCAGTTGATTAACTTCAATAAACCTGTTCACTCTTCATCATGTTACCGGTTCACTCTTCAACATATTACCGGTTCTCTTTCAGCATATTGACATCAATGACAACACTATATCATCATGTCAACATATTCTGCACATATGCCAACACCATCTCACCATGGTTTTTCCCAATTGGGTTTTCCACGTATAAACACTTGTGTTATGGTGAATGTTTTACTTATTGTGGATATTGTTATAACACTTTAGATTGCATGCAAAGTTTTAAGTAAACTGGTTAATTGTTTTTATTGGTCTGTGTTTAAAGTGTTATTGTTTTTGCTATCACTGATTCACCCCCCACCCCCTCTCAGTGCTTTATAAGCCTATCAATAACATAATACATTACATCAACACCATTCTCAACTAATGTAGACACCAAACTATGGTTAGCACAAGATAAATCATCATAAGCAATAAACATGAACCACATTTCCTAAATAGTGTATAATCATGAAGCTGACCCTAAACTCAACTTTAATCATTAATCTAGAGTATAGAATCAACAACATCATAGTAATTATAATGAATCCACTAATATCAAATAGAATATCAATATATTGAGTGAAACAAGAAATGAGGAGTACCAAGAACACAGACAAACCAATAAGTATCTAACACATCCTACCATAAAGGATGAATCGGGGAGGGGCACTAAAGTTGGGCTTATATATTTCTAAGAATGATGGGATATATATTCAATTTTTTTTTTTTTTTTTTGCGTTTTCAAGCAAGCAATCAAATCCAACAATTATTATACCTATTCTTGTGAAATGGTTTACATGAGGCTTTAAGTGCAAGTTGATAATTTTGCATAGAAGAGTACATATACCCCAAGTTTAAAAAGTTAAATTAAAGATGGTCTCCTCAATCTCTATATTTTTTTGGGGATAAAAACTTATAGATAGTCTAGGAAGTAATTGTGGACTCTGATTTTACACATATTGTCTAATGTTGACTCTAATAAGGCCTATTTATTGTCAAATGTTTAACATATTGAGGTGTGTCAAATCTTCAATACTAATTTTGTGGGTATTTGAAACAATGAAACATTATTTTGGTTGTACACTTATGAATGTAATCAAGTTTGTTGTGGATTCATGTACATTTTCAATCTTTTTTAGACAAAATCCCCTCATTTAGTAGAATATTTTGTTGGGTGATGACGCTAAATTTTCAACTAAATTCACTTAACTATAACATGGTTTTAGATTGGATATTCCTTTTAGTATTTGGAAAGATATACCTCTTTCTTTTCTTACTCATTTTGTGTTGATTAAAAATTTTCTACTCACATAAAGTCACAGAGTAGTGTCTAATATTATCACGTAGGTTCAAGCCAACAAGTAGCCTTGGAAGTGCCACACTCTTCTTGTTGAATAAGGAATGTCTGTTACACTGTGGCTAGAGTACAACCTTCCTCACCTCCCCGTGGGTGTTTCTCATAGACTTTCCACATGTGGTCTTCCCTACCTCTGGTTGAGAAACCATTTGGATAGTCATTATTCAATATGGGGAAAATGAGTTGGTTGCTACTCACTAATCGCTCAGTGATGTTTTTCTAATACAGTGGGTTGATAGTCAAGATGAATTTTATTTGCTAGCTCTCACTATTTCACTAGAGAGGAATGACTAATAGACATAACCATAGCCTAAAATCATAAATCACAACGTCAAAAGATGAAGATGATACCCTCATTGGTTGGTAGCCTATTAATGATACAAAATAGTTTCCTAACATACAATTGGTTAACTTTAATGGTTACTAGGATCCCCTCCTAGTGACTTTATTACTTTGTTTGCTCATTATTAACTTTATATTATGTGATCTTTTGAACAAGTTTTTCATTTTTGGGGTTGTGTTGCGTGTTCTCATAATTTTCTTTTATTCATGACTATGAGATGAGATTCCATTTCATTTGTATTTTTTAGGATAAGTTGTATCATTTCCTTTTTAAGTTATTTTAATTGTTAAAATTGCATATCTATGCCAAATCCAATTTAGTTTCGGCCATATATCGAGGCTATTCCTTAATGTAGTTACATGTGACACACTTTTGTGTTGTTTGGTCATATTCCTACCTTATTTAGATCAATTCTTATACATTTGCCACATTATTGACCCACACTTCCACATATTCATTCCTAATCTCAATATTTGGCATTCACTTTTTAGATCAATCTTATGATACATAAGGGTGATCCCACATGGCATGGATTTGACCTACAATTTAAATTTAAGATTTAAAATGTCAAATCATACTTGTTCCTCCAACCATTGGGAGTCAACTTGGTATATGTTTATGCAACTATTTGTTACTTTTGGTATTAAAGACATTCATTTGATCATTGTTCCATATTTAAAAAATAACAACCATTTATCCATATTACAAGGAGCATTCCGAGTAATATTTGGACTTGGAGCACTAAGAAGAAGCAATACTTGCATTAGAATTCACATCTTGATTATTAAATACTTGCTTTTTCTCTACCAACAATTGCCTAAGGTCTTTAGGTTGATCTTTTAAGGGGGTTCATTGAGGAGAACACAAACCCTTGCAACTCAATCATTTCTCTAGGGTATTTCTAACTAGGGAGCATGGATTACAACATACAAAATCAAAGCAATCTACATTCAATTAGATTGAGACCACACATTAGAGATTAGATCCATGTTGCATGAGATTGATCTCAACTTGAAAGATTGACACAATTATTTATAGGTTTGCATAGATTTCAAGATAGTCAACGCCTCATAGCCATTAATTTTTTACACTATAGTGAATTGCAAATCACATCCATATTCTATCTCGAGTTCAAAAAGTAAGAACACCTTTCATTCTCATTTTATTTTCTAAAATAACATCTATTATTCTAATAATTACCTAGCTCTAATTCATGTGTTTTATTTATTGCATACATTTAATTAACCTAGATGAATCCAAAAAAGGGTTACTTCAAATTACATATTTATAGTAGGGGGAGAAGCATCTCATGCCATGATCTTGAAATAAAAATGAAAGAAAAACAATTTCAAGTCAATATTATTTTTTTTAAATATAAAAAGCATCACAACTTTAAAATACATTAATACTTTATAAATGAAACCATTAAACATAAATTAAACACGGTTGGTTTACACTTTTAAAAGCAAAAATAAAACAAGAAATATTGAAATAATGAATGATAAATTTTGAAAAAAAAAAAAAAGCTATACAAAATTTTTAAAAAAATTTATATATATGTTGTATATGAAACAATCCTGCTCTATGTAATTATGTGTGGTATATAAAACAATTATGTATAATATACCTATTCTAGTATATATAGATCTATATTATAAAACTAGCATATCTATATTTTAAAAAATTCACATCAAAAAATACACCTAGAGATATCATTCTTGAAAAGACTTAATTAGTCGATAGACTATATTGTGTGGGGTTTTCACCCATACCTTTATCATGCCAGAAATTCATCTTTTAACATAGCTTTCAGGCAATTTGAAAATAATTCAGACAACTTTTGGGGGATAGTAAATGCAAATCAAATGAAATCTAATTTTTTAATCAAATCATATCAGCAATAGTAGATCAAATCAGATCTGAATTGGCAACCAATATTTTCATTCAAAATGCAATAATAAAATTATATTTTTCACACTTTAAACAAAATCTTATCTCTAGGTTATCCAATTTTTTAGATTTACTTTCACACATTATGAACATATTGAAGCAATTGTTGTAGGGAGATCAATATTGTTTGTCTTAAATAATTTTTTGTTTTGTTAGGGTTCCTTAATATTTTTCTTGCAAACATTGTTCACTTTTCGTCAAAATCTTGAGGTAACTCACTTGCCATAACACATGGTTTCAGTGAATGTTTTTTTCACCTTTTAGAATCCATTCTTAGCCAAGATCAAGTTAGATTTGAGGAATTAGATGGAGGAGCTCAAGGCTGAGTTGGTACTGCTCAGGGTAGCTAAAGTTACAGGAGGAGTCCCCAACAAGCTCTTAAAGATGCAAGTCCTTTTTATTTTACATTGAGGTTTTTAGGTCTCCCAAATATTTCTCAAGTTGGTGTGGTTTTTGTAATATTTGTGGTTGTTAGGGTTTAGTGCAACCATTAGGGGTTTTTGAGTTTTTAAAGTGGGTTTTGATTTTAATCGGCATTTTATTTTGAGTCAATTTGTTTCATGTAAAAAATATTTGTACCAATAGGTTTTGTTTGAGGTTTTTCTTTATCTTGGTTTGGTTCATTCAAAAAACACTTTTAATTTGATGTTGAACTGTTTTTATTTTAGCAAAGTGGTAAGAAAATCGATAGGCCAGTTTTTTATTGTTATTTCCCAGACCTAGAAAACTACATTGAGAGAGGCATTCAAGAAGTATATGCCACTTGACCTACGCCCTGATGGAAATAGGGCAGACAACTGAGAGGGGGGGTGAATCGGTTGTCATAAAAAATTATAGCACTTAAACTTATTCCTAGATTTGATAATTAAACATAAAGTCATAAATCAACAACACATCATAAACACACATAACACCAAGATTTTTGTACGTGGAAAACCCTGTTAGGGGAAAAACCATGGTGAGAATGAACCCACAATATAGGTATACTCTGTTATAAGTATTATAATGGGGAATGCACATGCATTCAAGCTCACTAGCTAGAGCTCACTGCTCAAAATAAAAAAGTCTTACTGCTCAAGGAAGGCTCACTGCATGTACAAACAAATGGATCACCTCTGGAAATTATGAATTGAGAAATAGCATCTCCTTAATGCCTAGTTCCATTCCATTAAAGCACAAAACAAATTTCTTCTTCATACTTTTTATCTACCTTAAAAAGATGCATACATTTAGTGCACATATACTCTCACACTCATCCACACACCACACTTGAATACAAAGTTATTACAATTATTTATAATGACATCAACCTTGGAGAAATCATTTGTTGGCAATTGACACTCATTTGGTGATTTTGGGTGGTTTTCAGTGATTGATTTTTTGTTTAGAGTTGTCATTGATGGCAACTCTTCATGGAGATCCGATTTGGTAGTCGTGATTCTTCCTATCCAAAAGTAGGTGTTAACCGGTAGCGCATGAACCGATATTTCAGGAAGAACAAAGCATTTTTGGGTCCAGAATCTTTCTGGTGATTGCGGTGCATTGAATCATGTTTTTGTTGATTGAGTCGACTTAGATACATCATCTTATTGTCATTTTAGTAATTGAGCCGACTTAGATACATCATATTATTATCATGAGGCTGACTAAGTAGATTGAGGATCGGAAGAAGAATGAAGAGAATCTGGCACAATCATTAAAGGAAAGAGTTGATGAATTATTTAGGCTCACCTATGAGAATGATCAATTGAAGCTTGATTTGACACAATCCATAAATAATGGTCAAGAACTTGAAAGACAGGCTGCAACTTTAAGTGATGAACTTGCTAGTGCCAATAAATACAAAGACAAATTCAAAGCTAGCTCAACAAGGCTTGATGAGATGTTGGACAGTCAAAGACATGGTAAAGATATGCGAGGTCTAGGATTTGAGAAAGGTGAATCCTCTGGATTTGGACAAGGCAATGCAAAACCTTATCAGAAGAAGAGAAAGAATCCTCTGGTAAGGAAACCTAATGCTCATAAAATCAATGGTAGATGCTTTACTTGCAATAAGTTTGGTCATATGGCGAATCAATGCAAAAGTAGGATGAGTAATGAAATGAATAATATGAATAATGTTCCTACCTTTGCCAGTCAGTGTTTTATATGCAATAGTTTTGGTCACAAGTCAAATGTGTGTAGAGTAGCAATGAATAATTTTCAGAACAAAAGACGCTATTCTTGTGGAATGTTTGGACACACCTCTAATCAGTGCAGGAAAAGACCAAATCAGATGAACTTTAGACCTATGCAAAATAATGTTATTTGTCGAGCATGCAACAAAACCGATCACATTGCAAAGTACTGCAGAAGAAGGAACAATGCTTTGGTAGATAAGAACAAATCAAATGAGAAAGGAAAAGTGAAAGTAGAAGAGATCAAGGAGAAGAATGAGAAAATGTGGGCAAGAAAGGATGAATCCAGAGATGACAATGGATCTCCACCCAAACCCGGTGTAGGATCTTCATCCGGTAACTAGGGCTTTATGCCTCAGGGGGATATTTTCATGCAGATTCTAAGAACCCCCTCTTCGGTGGTCTATAATTAATTCTAGAAGATTGCAGAAGGAATGAATCATATGTACTGATGATATCCATAAGTTTCTGAAGGATTTGGTGCTCCGATATGCAATTTCATGAAGATCATGATAATCGGTTGCTACATTTATTACAATGGAAAATTAGTTTTCGAAGGATAAAAGTGCATTTTGAAGTCTTATTTGTCACAATGCGATCAAGAAAATAGAGAAAAGCAACTTGGCGATTTCAACAACAATTTCATTGACTTCAAAGTGAATTTCAGCGCCCGGTTGTGAAGCAAGGTATTTATCTGTTCACACTCAGTTTTTTGCAAACCCTAGGATTTGAAATGGCTTTGGTTTATGGTATTGTGACTCCTCTGGTGGTTGAGATTAAGGATAGGGATCATCCAATCTTCAAGAAAGATCCTTTTAAATCAGTTGAGGATGATCCAGAAGGTGCATTCTCATTGATGCCCTATGACATGCTGCATAACGAAGATATAAGGGTCTACATTCATTGTGACCTTGAAGAGATTGGAAATGCAAACATGTTGGACCTATACAACAAGCATTTGGCTGACGGTTTGGGAAATCTTAAACCTGAGTATAAGGTGCTACTAGATAAGGGTTTTTCACAGTTCATGCATTTTCCGTTGTTTGATGAGGTAGAATGGATCTACTACATCCTTAGTCATGTGCATGATGAGTTTATATGGCTTGATAGGCCACAAAAAATCACCAAGCAAGCGATCCATGTACTAACTGGCTTAGCAGAAATCGATGATGTGCCCAATTTAAGGAAAGTATCAAATGACACCATCATTGCTACCACAGGATCCAAATTTGCAAGCGGAGCCATGACTGTAAATGACATTTTGGAGAATTATGTGAAGTTTATATCAATGGTAGTTGGATATAAGGTTTACCAGTCCAACCGATACAACTATATCTCTGGTACTGCTATTTACTCTGTGTACCAAATGCTCAAGGAAGATAAGAGGTATGATGTATGCATGACAATTCTGAATGAATTGTTGAGTAATGTGAGAAAGATCAAGTACGATAAAAAGCATACATTTACATATGGTACACTCCTTATTTGCCTGGCATTGTACTTCTTGAATGAGATACCTGGTATCAAAGGTGAGGTCCAATGGGCCTATGATAGACCAGTTGCCATGTAGATCAAAGAAGGTCTATGGGGAGTTGGTGATGCAACCATGAGGATATCTACCCTCTAGGGATACTTTAAAACCTTCCAAGCTACAATGAAGAATAGGGAAAGGATTCCTAAGAAGGTAGTTGAAAAATATGAGCAAACCATTTGATTCATGGTCGATAAGGATCAGTGTCTGATGGAAGTAGTGGAGCCCCAATAGTTTGGATCATGCCCATGGGGTATGAAGTTGATTTTGATACACTTGAGGCATATGCACAACACCTTTCGAGTCAACAGGTGGATCCCAAGGAAGGGAGATTTGGCACATTCAAGGAGAAAGACCTCAGTCTGCATATGCAATTCACCGCCCCTGCCCAAAAGAGAAAAGTCACTAAGATGGTAGAAGAATAAGTTGCTCAGATGGATTTCACCAAGGAGGAATTAAAGAAAGAAAGAGATAAATATACACAAAACGAGGCCAAACAGGAAACCAAGAAACCCAAGGTTGATCTGGTTCCCTCCAAGGAAAAACCTAAAGTGAAAAATTCTTCTCCTGCTCCGGTGGCACAATTTGCAAAACCTAGCCCATCTGGAAAAGGTGTGCTAAAGTAGAAAGAAAAGCCAAAAAGAACTTATGTTGTAGTATCTCTAATGGCCTTAGAAACTAAATCTGAGGAAGAAGCAGGAAGAGCAAAGAAAAAGGGAGAGTTTGTCATATTAGTGAGGAAACCTCAATCCAGTGGAGCACAACAAAGCAAAAAGGCTAAGTCAGATCATGTTCCTACCGGAAGATCCCAAAGAGGTAGATAGGTCAAACGTAAACTTGGCAAAGACCTTAAAACTGACAACATACAAGGTAAGTACACAATCGTTCCTCCACTATCAAGAGATCAGTTGATAGATGAAATAATAGTGGATGGCAATTTGAAGAATCTTGGAGCAAATTTTGAGTATTTTGATGAAGGTAACAAAAGGAAAGTTGAGGAAGTAGTTGTATTATACTTACATCAGTAAGACATTAATTGAATTAGAAAATTCTATTCCAAAGGACTTGCATTAATAGGTGCTAGAAGAATGAATGCAAGCAAAATTGATAGAGAAATTAAGGAGAGAGAGCTAGTAAATGTATGTACTTGTATTACTCATGATGAAGCAAAGAGACTAATTGAAGAGGCAAATAAAAAGGAATTGGGAAGTAAAAATAGGATCAACAGATTGATGATTAGGAATGCAGAGGAGTTAAGGAAATCGATAGAGGAGATATGGAGAAATATTATTCAAAATGACCCTTTATACAAAGATGCATTTAAACTATCTCAGCCGGAAGATAAGCAAGGTGTTTTTGGAAGTCAAAAGGTTGAGACTCAGTCTGAAGATCAACCAGAAGACCAAGGCAATACCACACTTGATACTGAGACTGGTGACAATCCTCTGGTGGTAGATAGCTCTACAACCCCAGTGATTCAATAAGTTGATATTGCACCAAGTGGCGTCACTGATGCAATAGATAAAAGGGATAAGGGGGAGAAGAAGGATGTTGTGCCAACAGAGGCTGAGGGAGCTGAGGTTGACAAAGGTAAAGGCATAGCTGATCTAGAAATTGCCACTCCTCCGGTTACAAGATCCCTCCTTTGATTCAGATCAATCTTGATGGTTCAATTGATCTTGGGAAGATGTCTCCTGACGAGAAGCTTATGCTCGCAGCTACAGTGTAAGCCCAAGCTAGTCAAGATTTGGTGAAATCAGAGATTGGAGACAAAAGGCTAATTTTGATGTCTATAGATGTGTTGCGGAAGGTGGCTCCCAATGTACTATTAGATTCAAATAACAACCCCTCTGATAAATTATTACAATTGATTAACAGTGTAAATACCAATTTTGATTCTTTGGAGAAGATGACTACTCAAAAAGTTTTGGACAAGTTTAAGGAGGTTAGAAAACAAGCATTCCTGAATATAATTGAAGATGATAGGGTAACTCTGATTAAGAGATTGCAAACTATTTATGACACATTGTCAGAGGTCGGTAAACTGTATAAATCTTGCCTTATTTTGCCTAAGTTCACTGTTGATATTGATAAATAGATAGGTGTCTGCTAGGGCAAGCTTGCTATCATTTCTTAGTCTTTTGACCCTAATGTAACATTAACCAGAATTATTGAAGGATAAATTATAGCCTTAAATGATCAGATCTCAAGCCTTCAAGTGGATAAGGAAAAAGTTTTGAGGAAAGTGGGTGAACTCCAGAACCTGATTGCCACCCGATTAGACATTATGCTAAGTAATAAGGTGGACTATATGAAGGAGATGGCCCGACCTGTGTCATCATATTTGAGAGAGTTAGAAATTCATGCTACTATATTTAATGCATTTATCACAGTTTTGGGCAACTTGAAGAGTGGGTGGGATACTCACCTAGGATTTTTGAAGGCTGTTAATGCTGACCTCTTCAAGTATCTGTAAAGTGTTTGTCATTTGTATATAAATTTTGGACAACACCTCATCTTTGGCATTGTTGTCAAAGAGGGAGAGATAAGGTGAAAAATGTACAGGTTGATTATGTATGAAGTATACAGTTCAGTGATGCATATTTTGGATTGTTGATCTAAGGGGGAGCCTTAGAATTCTTTCATTCTTAATATGGTGTACAGGTTTCACAGTTTTCAACACTTAGTCATTTTTCACAGGTGGTACCATCAATGCCAAAGGGGGAGATTGTTGTTAATTGACACTCATATGGTGATTTATGGTGTTTTTCGATGACTGATTTTTGGTTTAAGGTTGTCATTGATGGCAAATCTTCATAGAGATCTGTTACGGCAGTCATGATTCTTCCTATCTGGAAGTAGGTGTTAACCGATAGCGTGAGAACTGGTATTTCAAAAAGAACATAGCATTTTTGGGTCTGGAAGCTTTCTGATGATTGCAATGCATTGAATCATGTTTTTGTTGATTGAGCCACCTTAGATACATCATCTTATTATTATTTTGGTGATCTGAATTTATCCTTTCGGATCCGGTCAAGCCAACATGTATCTACACGTTACACTCTCAAGCTGATATGATGTATAACCTATTTTGTGGTTACTGATATATAAATTTGGTGTGGGTGATCTTTTTGGTGGATGATGCGATTGTATGCGAGTGAGAGGTTATCAAGAATCTATTTTGGTGTAGTTTCACATGCACATTCTTGATCTAGTAGCTGACTGAGATAGTATACAGGGTAGTATAGAGAAGAACAAAGAAGGTGATCTAGTCAGTTAATTTGTGCCCAACTGAAACTCATCCAAAAATAGTAGATGCTATTTTAGAGTTCATAAATTTTAATTAATCATTGTAATTAGTTGTGTAAGTCTGAGACTTCCCTGAGGGTTGTAGCCCTCCGAGCAATTACATTTGAGCAGTGAGCTCTACGTAGTGTGCCTGAATGCTTGTGCATTCCCATTTGTAATATTGTTTTGCTATTGGCCATAGTGGAATAATATTGTTGGTTCAAATCCCACCGTGGTTTTTCCCATTTGGGTTTCCACGTAAAAATACCGGTGTTATGATCTTGTGGTTGTTTGTTATTTGTTTCTGCATTTTAGTTTTAAGTGTATGCTTTCGGTGGTTAAAAGTTAAGTTAGGAAATCTCTTAATCGGTAGATCACTGATTCAACCCCCCCCTCCCAGTGATCCCTGATTGCAACATCATCAAGGTCGGCTCAACACTCACTACCTAATTACAAAAATACAACCACATTTAATATAATATTACATGCGAACCAATCAATGTCGGTCAAGATATAGCACAAACCCAAATCTTTCACCTCGAACACGTTACACCTCCAAGAATTATGCCTCAAACATCTGCAACACATTACAATCATCTGGTTGGCCAAGAACATGAAGAACACCAATGTACTAAAGAAAAACATCAATTACGAGCTCAAGGATCAATGTGGACCACCAACACAAAAGGCACACGATCAAGAGGCATCCACAAGCATCATGAATTTACCATAGCAACATCCACACCAACACAAATTACTAGAATCACCACCATCTTCATACCGAACCTCAGGAACACTAACTGCAATGACTGTCAACCTTGAAAAATCACTTGCGGACCTCCAAACCACAAACCACTGGAATTGAGGATACACACCAATGTCCCAAACATACCTCCAAATCCGCAGAACAAGATATTACAATGCAGATCAAAATACTGTCATTGTGTAACCACTAAACAACTGAAAAACCAACCATAACACATATACCCATAACTCAATCAAATCTCCATGTGAACCTCTAAAACTTGAATTGAATCAACTACAAACAACTCTCTACAAACCCTTTAATCTGCAAACTCTAATCTTCATCATACTTACTATACTTGAACAAACTAACTCATTGAACTTAACTGTATCACTGTCTCGAACAGGAATATGTTGACATCAATGACAACACATCTCTCAAATATCTCTCAAGCACATATTTGCAACATTCTTCTAATATGTTGAAAGAAGACTCATGCCATTAGGTGTGTTTAATATCATGATCATCCATTGACTCTCTATAATGATCCAACAAGATGTGTAATTCCTTTTGAAATAGCTCGTACATGCTTTACTCCTAGTTCCTAACAATGATCCATAACTTTTATGCTTGTTAGCTATCTTGTTAACTATCACCATGTCTCCCTCTGGAACTATCATAAGTGATCATAGCTATCTTTTTTCATCCTACAACCTCTCCTTAGTGTAGTTTGCCACACATGTTTGATCACTATCCTTAAGCACAATCAATCATGGTTAAATTACCAATAAAAGGTCCTTTCATCCTCACAAAATAATGAAATGTTGAAATCTTATAAGCCTTTAAAGGTCTTTTATGCCATAGTCTTTACATACCATACTTTCTCACATACCTATGATTGTAAATGATTTTTCATATTGTCTTTTCTTCACTTCCCTTTATCTTTTTTACTGTGGTGGTTGTCATGCATAATTCCTTGACTATCCAGTTAGCAATATTTTTCACATTTGTCCCATGTCATTCATGCCCTCTATCTTTGCTCCTTTTCCTATTGATTGTGTATTCCTTGTGGATAATCTTTTAATATTACCTTTGGGAATGGAACATGGTCTCCTCGACTGTCAATCTCACATACATATATGATCACAGTATCCTCCAATAGCAAGCCATAACTACCCCTTTTGATTGCTCTTTGATTTTGTCATTTTCATGTCATGTTGGTGTCTTTGTGGCTCATTGATAGCCTTAATCCACATGGTTGGATTATCCTCTATCTTTTATCAATAACTTCCATTATTTGTGCTCTAAGTCTTATAACATGCTCTTTACATTTTCATGACCCCTGTGACTGTCATACCTTCTTGATCGTCTTTGGGACTGATGTGCATTCACACCCTTCACTATGACTACCATTTGAAAGATAATTTCCTAGATTGTTTTCACCTCCAATTTCTAGCATTACTTAGCACCATCTATTGCCATGAACTCTGTCATTTGTCTTACTACATCATGAATCTGACTTACAAAATCTTTAGGCTATCATGCGTGCCTTTAGGTAATCTTAGTTCTAAATTCACTTATTTGAATAGGCTACCCTTGTCACCTTTATCAGTTATTGGTTGTGCTCTATTTGGAGAGTTGTTGCCTTTGTAGTAATGTTTGTGAATCTGTATGATCTATATGGTTGTTCATTTCATATTTTAATATTAATTATTTAGCAGTTTATTTAACACTCACGTAGTATGGCTTCCAGTTTGAGTTGTGTAATGGTTTTTCTTTGTTGATTATCAAATTTGTTGATTTGTGCATATCCATTTTGAAAACAGTGAATTCAAATGTGCGTAAATAACAATGGGGATTTTTGAGGAAACCTTGATCTGACAAGATATTTGTTTCAAGAAGTCCCAACATAATTAATATCCTAATAATTATTGTTAAAATAGATTATTAATTTGAACTTTTTATTTTATTTTATTTTAGGATGTGTGTGTGTGTGTGTGTGTGTGTGTGTGTGTGTGAGAGAGAGAGAGAGAGAGAGAGAGAGAGAGAGAGAGAGAGAGAGAGAGAGAGAGAGAGAGAGAGAGAGAGAGAGAGAGAGAGAGAGAGAGAGAGAGAGAGAGAGAGAGAGAGAGAGAGAGAGAGAGAGAGAGAGAGAGAGAGAGCGGGGGGGATATGTATTTGTCTATGAGAAATTATGTAATTAAAGTCTAGAGATTAAAATTATTTAGGCCTTCAACTATGGAATTGCCAATTGCATTTGCAATGTATTTTTTAGATAAAATGAGTTTTCATTGTTGAACAATGGTTTGTATAAATTGGTAATATTATTTAATGTTGAAGCAATATAATGTCCAACAATGATGAAAAAATATTTATTTTCATTATATGTGGTTAAAAATTGAGACTCGCCCCCATTTTTTCGTACCAAGTAATATAGATTTAAATTGTTGAGAGTTATTAAATTCTATACATAAACAAGATTACAAAAAGTAGATAACTAATAGACATCATAGTTGCATAAGTTATTTATGTGAATGCCAAAATTAATAATTTAATAGATAAGCTCCACATGAATAACAAGAGGCATCCTTTTATTCATCATATCCATTGCATTTGTGATTAATGAGTCTAATCCACTCCTTTTTCCTAGATAAAACCTTTTCTTTCTTTCTTAAGTGTTTCTCTCACAGTTCTCTAGATTTAAACATAATATCACCAAAATTCCCCGAGTTGGAATTAAAATATGATGCATTGGCTAGATTTCATGTACCATTATTAGCAGGACTTTTGTGAATAATAATGTGCTTGTCTAAGTTATCTTGAGATGTTTGGATGTCAACATAATTATCGAGTTGTATTATCATATTTCTTTTTGAGTTGTGATTAAGTTATGTTGGATGGACATTTTTTAGATAGCTAAAGCTATGGGCTAGAATATTGTAACTAGTGATATGTTAATAGCTTCTTTTTGTTAGATGAATTATGACCATGTTAACGAATTGATAGAAATTTGTGTACGTGGATATGATTCATTTTAGAATTAGATTTGGGTATCTGACACCTGTTAAATTGGAAAAGGGTATTTTTTGGGGGTTATAATTGTTTGGAGTTGTTGACATGTGTACCCAAGGGATTGAGTAATAGTGGTTCATATAGAATTTGAAGTTGATTGTGTTTTCTAGAAATCATATTTTGGTGTTTGGATGTGGTGATTTCAAATCTTGATACTTACAAGCTAAATTGATGACAATTGAAATCATGCACATATTTATTGATAATAAAGCATGTTCAGATTCAAGCAGTTCATATTCAGCCACTAAAGTTGTGACTAAAATCTTCTATTGGTTTTTTCCTAGAAAATATGACAGTTGTATTTTTGGTGAGAGTTATTTAAGATCATCACTTGTGGTTTCCTATAGTGGTCTGAATTGAGATAGTCTCAATAAAGGTTATTTTTTGTAGCACATTTGAATGCGTCTGATAATCAATTTGATGCAGGAGCATCCCTAGTTCACAACAATCTTGCATCAACCAAAAAAAATTTCTTTCTATTTTGTTTGCAGTTTCAGTGTTCCTATCTATATGTCCTAGTTTTGACTCACCGGATCTTGTGGAGTTGGATTCTACTTGAAGACTTGATCATCTTTCTTGCTTCCAAACCGCATCTCATTTGGATCACTTTCTGACAAGATATCGCTACTGGTTTCCATGACAATTTCTTGTTATCGATTGTTCCTTTGTTACCGATTGCCTGAGACCTATTCTGGTGATTTATCGAAACCCATTTCAAAGCTTGCAGAGCCTTGGACGTTGATCTCGATGTTTATTGGTGTGTGGCCAACCTTCTATGTCTCATCCTTTGGATTTTCTGAAGTAATCTCTTGGCGGAGGCTAACCTTGTTCATTTTGCATGTTAGGTCTTGTTCTTCGAGTTTTGATCCTTTTGGGCTGATTAGATCCTTTGGATCAATATATATATATATATATATATATATATTTGTAATCATACTTTAGAATGAAATCAAATTAAGATCAATTAGAATCAATTAGAGATAGACTGTGCCAAGAAGATAGATCTTTCGATTCAAGGTCCCGGTGTGACCTATTCTACCAAGTCTGTGTGCCGATATGTTGTAACCCAGTTGTTACCGGTTGGATGTAATCAAATTTCATGCAATAAAACTATTTGTTCTGCATTACCTCCGTCATATCTGTGTGTTTCCGTTGTGTTTAATATTGTTGACTGGTTTGGACTGATCTCCTTGAGGTCCCTCCTCACCGGTGACTGCTTCACAATCTCTTTGGTAGAAGTAGGAGAAGGTATTTGAAGCAATAAACTACTATTTGTTGATATAGCCCAATACATATATAACTAGATACTGGAATACTTTTATAGTATCTAATTCTGTGTAAGTATTATTATGATCAATTTGAGAAAAAAAATGAATTAAATTGTTGATTTTAATTTCATTTATAATTTTATCCCAACAAGTTACTAATAGACATTTTTTTCCTAATTCAAGCACATAGGAGAGTTGAGGCACTTAAACATATTTATATTATTGGGGTTGGAATTGCCTACGAACATTGCTATCTTCATTTGTTTCAAAGAGGAATTTCTAGTTACTGAGCCAAATGTGAAATAATTAGGGGAAAGAAGATTGAAGATAGATCCAAACAAATCCAATTGACAAGTATAAAGTAAAATTCTACAACCACCTTAGAAAGTATATTTTTTATCAAGTATAATAATTGAAATGCAATGGTAGACATGTATGCGAAATGTATAAATATATTTCAAGGTTTTTGAATGCATTAGTGCCAAAAGTGGAAGAACAAGCAAGGGACATGGGCTGCCTTGCAAAATGCCAAATTATTCCCATAAATCATCTCTTAAAGGCATCTAAGTGTAGACACCTAAAACTGGCACAACTAATTAAATGGATTTTATTCATTTAAACATCATTAAATCACCTATTAATTAAATTAAGATTTAATTAATATCCATTTTCTTCTAATCACCTATTAATTAAATTAATAGGCCCTTCTTCTTAAATCAATATCCATTTTCTTCTAATCGCCTATTAATTAAATTTTAAATTTAATTAAGATTTAATTAATATACCCTTCATCTATCTAAGCCATTTAATTAAATACCCCCCCTCCACATCTGGCCATTTTAATTAAATTCACATTTAATTTAAAATATCATTTTATTCCCTTTCCCATTTTAATTAAATCTACATTTAATTAAAATCTCCTTTACATCTAAATAAATCAAAATTTATTTTTAAATCCCCCCCCCCCCCCCCCCCACTTGCAAAATCCTACAAATGCAAGTTGCATCCTCTTTTGGCTAAATTAAATCTTTTTAATTTACTAAAATTCCTATTTTCCCCCACCCACTTGCCAAAGCCTACATTTCCCACTTGCCCTCCTAATTTCTTCTAGAATCTCTCTAATCCTCCATTAATTAGCCTAATTCTCCTCATCATGTCCAATCCCTAAATTTGGGGAGTCACTTCCCCAAATTTGGAGAAAGTCTTCAAAATGCATTTACGACCTTCTCCTTTCAACAAGATAACTTGTTGAATACCCCCAAATTTGTAAAGCTCTTACAAAGTTGTCCCTTAGACCACTAGTGCTTTTTCTCTTGGAGCAAGTTAACCTCCAAAGTCTTAAAAAGGCATTTAATGCCTCTTACAAGCCCACACCCCTAACCCATGATGGTTGTCCTCTTGACCATGTTTTATCCTTGCACAAGAGTTTACCTCTTGGGCAATAGCATGTGTTGGTGTAAATAATTATTCATCATGGATATTATTACACCTTAATTAAGTTTACTTAAGTACATGCATTTCATAGTAGTTTGGGTATGAGACACTTGGGTGTTTGTGTCACATTGGGATAGTGTGTATAGGAGAATTTCCACCTTTTATGGTGTTGATCTTATCTTGTTACATTCCACCTCATGTGGAATATTATATTGTTTCTCCTACCTACCCACACCTATTTCCTACCTACCCTTGTTTCTTATTGAGCCACGTGTCATGTTTGTGTGCTCACATATCCATATAGCCTTGCCTATATAAGCAGGCTCATCTACATTGTACGGACAATCAATCAACATCTTGTAATGATCCAGTTGATCATATTTTGCATCTTGATAGAATACATTTTATTCCTATCATATATTTTGTCTCTCTTATTTGTGTTTTCCATTGCCTCTTGATCTTGGCAAATTCTCACATGGTATCAAAGCCATTAGAGTGTCATTGGTTTGCCAATTGAGAGAAATTTGGGGTTTTGCATTTTGGAGTTTTCTATTGCAGGTTAGTATTGAAGCTTGTTGGGTCAAATCTAAGGTCACCATTGGATTGAGGAGGTTCAAGAAAGTAATAATCACCTTTTGTTTCGTCCAAATCCGACATCTAAGGTCAAATCTAGAGTCGTTTGAAGGTAGAGGGTGGTGAGTTGTCCCGGTAGCGATTAGCGGTTTTGGAGCATTTTTGGCCAAATTTGTCATCGCCATTGCACTCAGAAGGTCCAAAAACCCCAAGATCGACTATCAATTCGTCGAAATTGGCCTCCATTACCCCAAGTTGAAAAAATTTCCCCTCCTGGCCCATCGTATGGACTTGCAGGTACAAGTCTGAATTTTTATTTTATTTTTTTCCGTTTATTAATTTTTTCGGAAAATAAAAAAAGATAAAAAAATAAATTTAGTAAAAGGGGGGGGGGGGAAGGGGTGGAGGTCACAGCAGTATTGCGGCCCACAGTACCTGCAGGCGTTGCGGTCACCGCAGTGTACCTGCGGTGGTCCCGTAGGGCTCTACAGGCCCCTTCCCGTGAGGGGGGGGTTAAACATGTTTTTTTTAAGTTTTTTTAAAAAATAAACTTTTTCAATATAGTTTTTTAATAAAAAAATAAAAAATAAACTTTTTTCTTATTTTTTAAATAAGTTTTTTTTAATAAAAAAAAAAGTTTCCTTTAATAATTTTTATTAAAGTTTTTTTTCATTTAAAAAAAAAAACATTGCCTTTTTTTTTATATTTTTCTTTATTTTTTAATAAAGTTTTTTTTGGGGCATATAATAAATTGTTTTTACTTAGATTTTTTTAAATCTTTTTAAAACAAAAATATCATGGAATAAGTCAAATTGGGAACACAATTTTTTCTTGTCACTTCACACCTGTCTTGCAGTCCTTCCAACCGGCAGTCAAGGGGAGGGGGGGGGGGGGTTGATTTGCTCCTTTATATCTTTTGGCCACATCTCAATCAGAGGCATCTTTTTCTGTAGTATTCTACAGGGCTTCTTGGTGGCATCATTTTCATGTTTCCAGATTTGCATTGTCATGTTGTATGCTCTTGCATGAACAATGTTGTACTCACACTATCATAAAGTGTCACACCTCTTTGTATGTTGTCTTTGTTGACTATTTGATGTAATCCTCTTGTACACGTAGATTAAGAATATCTTGTGAGACTTGGTGCATGGCTCCAATTGAGACTTAGATTGTACACATTTGTGCATGGTTCCCGTGAGACTTAGATTGTACCAGTATTTCTGTCATTTACGAGTATCCAGATGATGCTCAAAGTAGGTTGTCTCCATGCTTGATCTTCATTTTGTTGCAGCGAGTGATTCATCGTCATCGACTTGGTACCTAGTTTTGTCACACTTTGACATTATTGGTGCAACATAGGCTCTCTTTCTTCCTTATGGGGAGGTATTTTGGTCAACATCATTGGACCATCCTTGCAAGAGATTCGACATTGAGGGGGGGCTTCATGGTCTCTTCTTCTCTCTTATGGAGAGGGACAAATTTTGTTCTTCTCATTCATCATTGAGAGCATTGTGTGCTTTTTTCATCTCTCTTTTGGGGGAGATTTTTTTCCCATTGGGTTTTTCTCTCTTTCCCTGCTTTATGGGAGATTGCATTTGCATTTGTACATGGGTACCTAACATGGCCTAGTAGTCGGGACCCATCTTGCATTGCTTAGTTGCATTGTCGATTTAAGTGCATTCCCCTAAGTAGCACTTAAGGGGGGGTGTTGGTGTAAATAATTATTCATCCTGGATATTATTACACCTTACTTAAGTTTACTTAGGTACATGCATTTCATAGTAGTTTGGGTATGAGACACTTCGGTGTTTGTGCCACATTGGGATAGTGTGTATAGGAGAATTTCCACCTTTTATGGTGTTGATCTCATCTTGTTGTTACATTCCACCTCATGTGGAATATTATATTGTTTCTCCTGCCTACCCTTGTTTCTTATTGAGCCACATGTCATGTTTGTGTGCTCACATATCTATATAGCCTTGCCTATATAAGAAGGCTCATCTACATTGTACGAACAGTCAATCAACATCTTGTAATGATATAGTTGATCATATTTTGCATCTTTATAGAATACAATTTATTCCTATCATATATTTTGTCTCTCTTATTTGTGCTTTCCATTGCCTCTTGATCTTGGCAAATTCTCACAGCCTGCTTCCTTGGATAAAAGCATTATCCAATGTTGTCACCCCTTGAAGCCTTCCCTAATGTTCAATTAGTATCTAATTCTTGCTTAAAATCTCTCAAGCCCTCTCAAGATGACATTTGTCAACTTGGGATTGGATTTAATCCCTCACATGGATGGATAACCTTCAATCCTAGCCCTTGTTGAGATTGTTCAATCTCAACCATTTATTTCTCTATCTTCTCTATAAATAGAGCCCATTTCTTTAATCTTTCTTTAATCTAAGGATCCATTCATTTCTATTGCATCCAATCTATAGTCTAATTGTGTTGTGCAGGTTATCAAGGAGCTCAATCCCCATCACCAAGCATTTAGGCCATCTTAGTTGAATATAGCTTAGTTCTTTTAATACATGTTTAGAATATCTTGCTAGCTTAATTCATCTCATTTTCATATCTCATCCTCATATTATCCTAATTAGTTCACTTAATATTTCAATTTGGAACTCATTTCATATCTTCATCTTGCATCTTGCATCTTGCATCTTTATCCACCATCTCATCTTAGCTAGGATCTTGTAGTCATTTTGATCCTAGAATCATCATTCATAACTCGTTCTATAGGTTATCATCTTAAGGATCAAGTTCTCTTCCAAGTGGGGGCCACCTTGAATCTTAGAGACCTTTAGAGATAGAGGAGCATGGGACGGGCTTAGCAATCTTGAGATTTCTTGGACTAACAATTAGATTAGTTTACATTTTTAATTTCTTGATTTCACTAACGTAATGTCTCATGTGTGTGTGATTTGTGTTTTCTTGCACGTGCAGGCATCCCCCAAATTTTAACCACACACTAAGCTTTAGGAAATTCTTGTATTTATAGTGACTTGGAGTTGTAAATCTTGGATGCTTATTGCCATCCTAGCTACTTTTAAGCCTTAATAAGGAATCTTTGGACTTGGGAGAATCCATTAATGTCATCGTGGCTTCTAGTTGAATGGGGCATCAACAACTTAAAATGAATACATTACCACAATAAGAGAAATGATCCCAACTTTTTGGTCGTCCATGACATTACTACTACCTATTGTAGACACTCAAAATTGTCATGTCTAATTAAATAAATATTTTATTTATTTAATTATCTAAGCTTAATTCTTCTATTAATTAAATAAATTTTTATTTATTTAATTAATTCATTTATCCTCTTCTAGCCTTATTTCTCATTTAAATAAATACATTTATTTATTTAAATTATCCCTTTCCTAAATTAAATAAATATTTTATTTATTTAATTGTCCTACTTCTTCTATTAATTAAATAAATATTTATTTATTTAATTAATTCATTATCTTTTTCTACACATGACACATGTCATTCATCTCTTAATTCATACACTACCTACCTCTTTCATTATTTTGGTATTTCTTTTACCTACCCTCTAATCCTAGCCGACCTCTCTTTTTACACCTCTCAATCTTAACCCTCCATTTCTTATTGTGTCTTCTATTTAAAGAGATGCCTTCTTCATTGTCAAACCCTAATGACATATCCTAATGACACATCCTAATGACTGATTTTGGAGTACTTGGCTACACTACAATTCCACTTGCAACCACATTCCGTTCTTTGTTGAGCTCTTGTGCATATAAAAATCTGAGAGCAAGTATATCAAGCAAGATCAATGGAGATAGGAAGAATGGAGATCAAAACCCTATTGGACATGTGATGGTATAATCTTTGTGATTTTGAGTTATTTGCATTGTCTTAGGTTATCTTCATATGTTATGGTGGATCTTTGTTCATTGTTAGGCTAGGGTTTGGTGGTTGAATTCATTTAGCCTTTCAATTTTGTTATTATTGTTATCCATTTTCACCATACACACCTATCACTTGAATTCATCTCATAAATGTATTCTTAATGGAGAACTCACTACATGAATAGTTGAAATATTACTTCTTCTTTTTTCTCTATACCATATATGAGACTTCTAAAATCATACAATAATTATGCCCACTTGTCTTAGCAAAAGCAGACATTCGCCAAATAGTTGGACATGATACATGCACTTCAAGTTTTGCGAAATGAATCTACACCTTACTTTCCCTGCTCAACATGTACACAAGCTTGTGAAGTCAATAGAGTCAAGTCAGTTAATTTAATAGTAGATGTATAGTAGACCTTAATTTAAGTATGTACATTTTTCAACCGATATTTGGTTTTTAATCATACTCAATGATCCATCTTTAGGAGAGAGCGAGTGATGGATTGAACTATGCAAAAGAAGTGATGTGATAACAAGAAAAAGAAGAGGAAATTTAACCTTGTAATTTTTGTTAACTTGATAGTGCATATTTTTCAATGATATTTCAATCACACTCAGTGGCTCTTCATTAAAAAGAAGAGTAATAAATTAAATTGTGTATAAGAAGTGATGTGATGATTGCGAAAAAAGAGAGAGGGGTCTAACCCTATAATTCCCATTAATTTAATTGTGTGATTCCTATTAATTTAACTGTGTATGTTTTTCAAGTGACATTTTAATCACACGTAGTAATCCATTAAAAGAAGAGAGTGATGGAATGAATTGCATAGAAAAAAAAGTGACATGATAACTAAAAAGTGAAAAGGCATACTTTGCAATTGCCATGAACTTAAAATGTTGTACTAGGAATTGATTACTCTTCCTAATGCAAAGTGTATTTATGAAAAATTTTAATGTCATAAATTATATAAAAAAATATCATTAACACTTATTCATGATAAAATTTGAAATGCACACTCTCTAATGATACACACAAAAAAGGGTGCTAAAATTTTGTTTTTGTTTAATTTATATCACATTACATAAAAATTTCACCTACAAATGATTGTGGAATAGAATATAAAATTTTGTATATTTATACTTTTTTAAAATATTTATATAAATACTTTTTTATTATTGAAAAAGGTAACCAAATGCATTCTCGTAGCTCTTATATCCAAACAAATCTATGTTAATCAAGTAGGTAATACCATCTTTTTTAACTTGAATGTAATTTTCCTTTTTAAAACTCCAGGGCACTAGCTACACTTTTTCCCAAGTGTTATACACATAAGTACTTGGATTGGGGTCCCCATATAACAATAACACTAAAATTGTACCTTAAGAGGTTTTCCTTTATTGGGATTAGCTTTCACATGCTCAACATAACACAATCTAGTTCAATTAATTATGTTAGTCTTATAATGAATTTCATAGGATTAGCACAATTATCTCATAACTTCACACAATTATACAACACATTATAACTTACAATACAACTATAGGAATATATATGACAATAACCATAAAAGTCTATAACCATGTTTGGGTGTCTATATAATAAAAAATACATGCAAAGTTGATCCTTAAACTATTAATGTTCTTTTGGTGTATTTGAACCAAGGGAAAATTGATGGGATAAGAGGATACAATGGTTAAGTCAATCCATAAAAATATGCAAACATATCAAAAAACAAGATCAAATACCATTATACTTTCACAATCTTCACGCTTTCCACAGATTGAGCTTTTGATGAGGTTTAAGTAGTGCCCCTTCTCCAACCTAATTTGATTAGCTCAATGAGTTGATGTGGGTGGCTCTCTAATGTGCACAACAAATGGATTAAGGGATTGAATGGATGATGGATGCTCAAGTGGGATGCAAATGGCTAAATATGGATATATGAGGGATATGAATATAGTGTAGGCTCTTGGATAGGTTCTTGAACTCAAAAGTGACAGCATAAACTTACTTAAATTGGAGATGTCAAATGAAGGGATGGAGACCCCAATTTATAGAGTTGGATGGAGTAAAATGGACAGTCAAGATTGGAAAGCAATGGAGGGCTAGGACTGAGAGGAAGAGATCGCATAGATCAATGGACAATGAAATGACAAGGGGGGTGGAGACCAAGATATTTTCCATAAAGGCATTTCTTGTCTCCACCTTCCTCAAGGTACATGGGGAATAGTTTCTAATGCACCTAGGAAGGATAAAAGGAACTAAAAATTCCTTGGGGGATGGACATGGAATTAAAAAATCTCAAGATATTGTGTGCATGAGGATTGGAAAAGGGAAAAGGAATTTTAAAATTCCTTGGGAAGATGAGAAGCATGGGAGAATGTGAGATTTTGAAAATCTCACATTCACCCATTTAAGGTGGAAGGTGAGGAGGGGGACAAGAGGATTTTACCATAAATGGCTATGGTTGACTTGTGTGTCTAATCATGGAGATTAGGCACTAACGGGGGATTAGGGGAACTATTTAGAAGAATTCGGTGAGGATTAGGAGCAAGTGAGATTTGTAGGAGGATTTGACTAGGAGAGAGAAGGAGTGGGAGTCATTAAAAATTGGAGAATAATGCTAAGTAGGGTTAAAAGAGTTTCTAGAAGCATTAATTAGACTAATGATGGATTAGGACAAGGTGATTTGTAGGAATCACCTCGATTAATTAATTAATTAAAAGGGGGGGTCAAGAAGAGTTATTTTTTGAGTACTTTAGAGGAAGAAGCAAAAATTGATTTATTAAATAAATCAATTATATGGACTATAGTGACAATATTAAGATTAAATTCAATTAATATTGAGAAGAATAAAGGCTAACACAATTAAATTAAATTAATTGATTATGTAGGAGGGTTAGGTTAATTAAAATAATTAATTTAAGTGTCTACATTTTACCCCTCTTTTACGCAGCGGCAAAACTTGGCGGTGGGTAAAAGATAGAAGAAAGATGATGCCCTGGCGTAAAGCGTGGGTGGTGTATGCCACCTCGAGAATTTTTTGAATTTTTTTTTGGAAAATTCTCAAAAAGAAGAAAGAAAGATAGATAATAATAAATGGATGCGAGATAGAAGAAGGGGAGAAACGAAGGAGCGGGCCCACGAGGGGGGGCCATATAAGCCACACAAGGCCCAATGAAGGGTGATTGTCACACATAGCTATTGGAGAAGATCGGAGCCTAGCAAGTAGAAGGAGAGATGGATCGTGTTCCTACACATGAGTATCACGTAGAGAGGGTCCGCTGGCAGGAGAGACCAACCCACTACGGTCCACTGGTATGTACCCTGGGCCCACCTTGTGATTTGGTAGTTTAGGGTATAATTTGAGGGCTAAAAGTTTAGTGGGGCGGATGCGTTGATCATCATTTCAGTGCGCGCTCCTAGGTTAGTGCAAGCATTGGTGAATAGCGCCAGCGCCTATGGGGTTTGGGGGATCTGAGGGGGTTCAAGGAATGCATACGCACATGGTGCGAGCGCCTGCACTGATCAAGGGTAGGCCCTAGGTCTGGGGGAGTTATGGGCTTTAGCACGTCTGACTGTGGTGTAGCGCGAGTGCCACGGTTTTGACGCGTGCACTGAATGAATTAGCGCGAGGACCATAAGGGGTAAAAAATGAAGAAGTAGAAGGGTAGAAGTGCAGAAGTTGGCTTAGAGGGAAATATGGATGCTTCAGACATATGATAGGGTAGGCTTAGAAAGGATGACAAGGGATAATAAAGTGGTTTGCCTGAATGCAGGTGGACTTAGGACCACTAGGATCAAGGGAGCACTGGCCGACAATGATGAGGCTATATAGGCAGTTAGCAACAAACGAGCTAGAGATAGTGAGTGCAATGGGATTGGATTTTGTCGGTCGATGGCCGAGGATTAGAGTGCACACAACCATGATGACTGTGTTGGTGGAGAGGTGGGACAATAGGATTTGTACCTTCCATCTACCCACAAGAGAGGTCACTATCACATTATTGGATGTGTGGAGGATATTGAAGATCCCCATTCACGACGTGATTCCTGAGTATAGACTGGATGCAACAGATTTATATCTGCGGGAGGTTTGCAAGTGGGATGCGTTGTCGATGATGGACAGGACACGTACACACTTGGGGAGGGCAATGGAGATTCGACACATTCCACGATTGGCGCTCGTTATTTGTGGATTCCTCAGTGGACGAGTGATGCCTAACTTGGGAGGGCATGGGTTTCTGATTGGATGGAGTCGGTGTGTGTATTATATGGTACATGATTTTGCAAAGTATGTGTGGGGAGTGGCGATGCTCACGCAGCTATATCATGACATTCATCTAGTTATATATCAGGATTATGTGAGTCTGTCGGCAAGGGTGACCTTGCTTCATAAATGGGTGTGGGAGCACATTGCATTGACTCAGCCAGTTGGAGTATAGGACAGATGACCACGACGACCTTATATAGATGAGTACATGAGATTGTTACATTACACCAGGATAGGAGCAATATAGTTCTAGCAATGCATTTTTGATGAGCTTATACAATTTACATGGTGACCATTTTTGTATTTTTTGGAGGAATGTTTTAGCGAAGGCCGACCTTGTTGGTTTTGCACGTTAGGTCTTGTTCTTCGGGTTTTGATCCCTTTTTGGACTGACTGGATCCCCTTGGATCGTATAATTCATTGTAATAGAGCATTCAATGTAACCAATAAGTTAGATAAAGAATAAGAGATAGATCTTAAGGTTTGAGGTCCCAATTGTGACTTGTTCTATTATTTAAGCATGTTTTAGCAGGCCTGTGAGCCGGTTTCTGTAACTTGGTTGTTATCGGTTGGTGGTAATTAGTTTTCATGTTATAATTCAATTTGTTCTACATTTCCTCCATCATGTCCTCGTGTTTCCATTGTGTTTACTCTTATTGGCCGGTTTGGACTGATCTCTTTGAGGTCCCTCCTAGCCGATGATTGCTTCAAGAGGGTATCAAAGTGAGTTTTCATTCTGGAGGTTGCGATGTCCTCAGAATTTTGTTGCAGGGTGGCAGACTATGGATCCGACCTGTAGCTGCAGAGGACTGGCGTAAAGATGGTACGAAGAGGAACTAGGAATGGTGGAGCACGTGGGAATGCAAACCTTGTTGTGATGGAAATGATGCGAGGAATAACAACTCGGTTGGAAGCTGTAGAGATGGCCCAGAGAAGAGGTCAACACATTGAAGATGTAAGTGAAGATGAACGAGAAGAAACCCTGACAGAGCAAGTAAACTCATTGACGGTTGATCCAGATGAGGAAAGGTTTTTGAGGGTTTTGAGTAGGGCGAATACTAAACCTCATTTTACCCCACTAGAATATGATGGAAAGTTGGATTTAGATGAATTGATGGATTGGATCTCAGAGATGGAGAAATATTTTGATTTTGAAAATACTGCAGAAGAAAGGAAGGTGAACTATGCATGTACCCGATTGAAAGGTCATGCATCTCTTTGGTGGGAGCATTTCCAGGTTGATAGATAGAGAAGAGGTAAAGAGAAGATCAAGACATGGGATCAGATGGTTGCTAAGTTGAAATCAAAATTTATGCCAGTTGATTATCAAGTGAATCTGTTCCGGAAGTTGCAGAATTTGAGACAGAAGGAATCTAGTGTGAAGGAATATATCGAAGCATTTTACAAGTTGAATATCAGATTTGGACATGTTGATGATGAAGTTGAACAAGTAGCAAGATATTTAAATGGATTGCAGGTATCTATACAAGATGAAATCAGTTTGATCAAATTATAGAGTGTTGAAGAGGCTTACTAGTATGCCCTAAAGGCAGAAGAGAAACTAAACAAAAGACACGAGCAGAGGCAGAGAGGCAGAGGTGGAAGGTTTTCTGGAGGAAGATTTCGAGGAGGAAGAGGATATACCAGAGGTAGAGGAACTTGTACCAATTAGAACAGGGACAAAGAAGTGAACAAAGAAGGTAATTCACACCAGAAAGATGATAGAAATTTCTACTAGAGGAGAGAACCAAATGCCTACTGGAATGAGAGTTTTTGAAGACAAGATAGGAGAGTGTTTAGAGGAACTTCCTATAAGTGTGGAGGAGAAGGACATTGTGCTTTCGAGTGTAAGAAGATAGAGAATATCGAAAGAGCAGTAGCGGTGGAAGAAAACCCCACTGGATCAGATAATAAACCAAAAGATGGAGAACTGTTGATGATGAGGAGAGCTTTGTGTCATACCGAGAGAGATGAAGAGCCCTTGTAGAGGAAGAATTTGTTCAAGACCAAATGTAAGGTATCCGATAAGTGTTGTAAAGTTGTTATTGATAGTGGTAGTTCAGATAATCTTGTTTTGAAAGAGATGGTGTATAAGTTGAATTTGGAAAGATTGAAACACCCAAAGCCTTATTAGATAACATGGATTCAGGATGAACCTAAGTTGTTAGTAAGTGAGCAATGTTTGGTGAAATCGAAAATTGGGAATTATCATGATGAATTCTTGTGTGATATTATGCCTATGGATATTTGTCATCTTTTGTTGGGTAGACCTTGGCAGTTTGATAGACAGGCAATACATGATGGGAGGAAGAATGCATACACTATTGTGGCCAATGGGATGAAGCAAACCTTTTTTCCCTTGGAGGAACCTTTGAAGAGTGAAATCTGTTTGAATGATAGAATCTGTTTGGTGGATGGAAGGAAATTCCTTGATGGATTGAGACATGAGAATGTGTGTTTTGCCTTAGTTCCTAGGAAGACTGAGAATCCAGAGCATGAAGAGGAACAACCAAAAGAGATAAAAGATTTGCTGACAGAATATGAAGACATCATTTCAAATAATGTGCCTGGTGGATTGCCACCTATGAGAAGTATCAGTCATTGCATGGACCTGATTCCCGGAGCTAGTTTGCCTAACAAAGTTGCACACTGGATGACACCGACAGAGAATGAAGAACTAAATAGACAAATTGCAGGAGCTATGAAAGAAAGGTTTGATTAGAGAAAGTCTGAGCCCTTGTGTAGTACCAACAATATTAGCACCTAAGAAGAATGGAGAGTGGACAATGTGTACTGATTCTAGAGAAATAAACAAGATCACAGTGAACTATCGGTTTCCTTTGCCTATGATGGATGACATAATGGATTGTTTGAGCATTGCCAAATACTTTATAAAGATAGATTTGAAGAGTGGATATCATTAGATCAGGATCAGAGAAGGAGATGAGAGGAAGACAACATTCAAGACAAATGAAGGACTATATGAATGGTTAGTGATGACTTTTGGGTTAGCTAATGCACCGAGTACTTTCATGAGGCTAATGAATGAGGTATTGAATAAATTCTTGGGTAAGTTTGTTATTGTATATTTGGATGACATTCTGATTTTCAATAAGACAAAAGAGGAGCATTTGATTCATTTGAGACAAGTTTTGCAGAGGTTGAGAGAAGAATTTTTTTTGATAAATCTTAAGAAATGTACTTTCATGAAAGATGAATTAGTCTATTGGGGATTTGTGATATTTGAAGATGATTTGAAGATGGACCCTGAGAAAGTAAAAGCAATTGTTGAGTGGCCTACACCGGAAAGCATTGGAGAGGTAAGATCATTTCATGGATTGGCTAGTTTCTACTCGAACTTCATCAGAATTTTAGTTCATTTTGTAACCCTATGATTGAGACCATGAGGGGAGATCAGAAGGAATTCAAGTGGACCACCAGAGCAAACAAAAGTTTTGAGTTGTTGAAACAGAAAGTGATTGATCATCCTGTGTTAGCTTTACTAGATTTCAATAAATTATTTCAAGTGGATTGTGATGCAAGTAGAACATCAATAGGAGAAGTCTTGAGTCAGGAAGGGAGAGCAGTAGCTTATTTCAGTGATAAATTGAATGATGCCCAACAGAGATATTTAGTGTATGATCAAGAGTTTTATGCCATAGTTCAAGTGTTGAACAAGTGGAGACATTACATGTTGCCTAAGGAGTTTGTGTTGTATACAAATCATCAAGCTTTGTTGTATTTGAACATTTAGAGTAAGTTGAATCAGAGACATATGAGATGGGTAGAATTTTTGTAGAGTTACACCTTTGTGTTGAAGCATATGAGTGGGAAATCTAACAAAGTTGTTGAAGCACTGAGTAGGAGAAGGAATTTTCTAATAGGGATGAGAGTGACAGTATTAGGATTTGAGGAATTGAAGACCTTGTATGATGATGACCCAGATTTTGCAGAACCTTAGAGAGCATGTAGAGAACCGATTATGGTAGATAGAAGCAAGTGGTTGGATTACTTCATTCAGGATGGGATGTTATTAAGAGGAATTCAATTGTGCATACCTAAGAGTTCTATGAGGGTGAATCTAATAAAGGAGAAACACAATGGAGGATTAGTCAGACATTTTGGTATTGACAAAACAGTAGCATTGGTGAGTGAGCATTACTTTTGGCCCCAGATTCATAAGGATGTTAGGAAATATGTGCAAAGTTGTAGAGTCTATCAAGTTGCAAAGGGTAGAAATCAGAATGTGGGATTGTATAAACCTTTGACAGTACCTATGTATGGTGAAAATGGACAACAATAATAACAATATTGAAAGGCTAAATGAATTCAACCACCAAACCCTAGCCTAACAATCAACAAAGATCCACCATAACATATGAAGATTACCTAAGACAATGCAAATCAAATGAAATCACAAAGATTATACCATCACATGTCCAATAGGGTTTTGATCTCCATTCTTCCTATCTCCATTGATCTTGCTTGATATATTTGCTCTCAGATTTTATATGCACAAGAGCTCAACAAAGAACAGAATGTGGTTGCAAGTAGGATCATAGTGTAGTCAAGTCCTCCAAATTGTCAATTAGGTTGAGTGATTAGGGTTTGATAATGAGGGAAGCATCTCCTTATATAGAAGACACAATATGAAATGGAGGGATAAGATTGAGAGGTGTAAAAGGGAGGTCGGCTAGGATTAGAGGGTAGGTAAAAGAAATAATAAAATAATGAAAAAGGTAGGCAGTGTATGAATTAAGAGATGAATGACATGTGTCATAGGTAGAAAAGGTTAATGAATTAATTAAATAAATAAAGATTTATTTAATTAATAGAAGAAGTAGGATAATTAAATAAATAAGATATTTATTTAATTTAGGAAAAGGATAATTTAAATAAATAAATGTATTTATTTAAATGAGAAATAAGGCTAGAAGAGGATAAATGAATTAATTAAATAAATAAAGATTTATTTAATTGATAGAAGAATTAGGCTTAGATAATTAAATAAATAAAATATTTATTTAATTAGACATGACAATTTTAGGTGTCTACAGTACCAGTAAGACCTTGAGAGGATATAAGCATGGATTTCATACTTGGATTGCCTAAAACACTGAGAGGGAGTGATTCTATATTTGTGGTAGTGGATAGATTCTCGAAGATGACTCGTTTCATACCTTGCAAGAAGACATCAGATGCATTACATATAACAGATCTATTTTTCAAGGAAGTAGTGAGATTGCATGGATTACTTAAGAGAATAGTTTCAGACAAAGACACTAAGTATGTTGGCTATTTTTGGAGAACACTTTGGAAGAAGATGAAAATAGATTTGAAGTTTAGTTCTACTTTTCATCCATAGACTGATGGACATACATAATTAGTTAACTGGAGCTTGGGAAATTTGTTGACATGTTCAATTGGAGATAAAACCAGAAGTTGGGATTTGATTCTTGCACAAGCAGAGTTTGCATACAATAATTTCGTAAACAGGAGTATCGGAAGAACACCTTTTGAGATTGTTACGGGAGTACATCCTAGAGGTATATCAGATTTAAGAGATATTAGGAGTGAAGACTGGAGAATTTTAGAAGAAGAAGAATTTGCAGATCATATGAAGGACTTACATATTCAAGTTAAGCAACATTTGGAGGACATGAATAGTAAGTATAAGGAGAAAGCAGATGAAAAGAGGAGACACAAGGAATTCAAAGTTGGCAATGAAGTGATAGTGTATCTGAGAAAAGAAAGATTCTCAATTGGAACTTATAACAAATTGTAGAAGACAAAGTTTGGACCTTGCAGGATTTTGAGAAAGTTCAGTTTTGGCAATGCATATGAAGTGGAGTTACCAGATAGTCTAAGTATTTCACCTGTGTTTAACATTGCAGATATTCATCAATATCATGAACCAAAATTCAGTGAGGATAGTATTGCAAACTTGGAGAAACAGTTTCTCCGGAAGGAACCGGATCAAATTGAAGACATTTTGGACAATAGGATTGGGCATAGTACCCAAAGCAGTCAGTATAAGGAGTATCTTATGAAGTGGAAAGACATACCAGTTGAAGACTAATCTTGGATTTCTCAGGCAGAGGTAGACTGCCTTGGTTTTCCTCTGACCCCAGCAAAGTGAGAGACTCACTTTTTTTCAACAACCCTGGATGTCTAATGTAGGAGCATCCCCGGTTCATAGCAATCTTGTATCAACCAAAAATATTTCCTTTATGTTTTGCTTTCTATTTGCAGTTTCAACATTTCTTTATGTGTGTCCCGGATTTGGCTCACCAGAACCTATGGAGTTGGATTTTAATTGAAGACTTGATCATCTTCCTTATTCCCAAACCGTGGAGCATTTGGATCATTTTTGGACAAGTTATCGCTACCGGTTTCCAAGACAGTTTTCTGTTATCGATTGCTTGGACCTATTTGCATTGGTGATCTACCAGATCCCTTCCGTAGCTTACGAAGACTTGAGCATTGATTTCGATGTTCCTTGGCATGTGGCCAACCTTTTCCCATCATATACTCGTCATCCTTTGGATTTTCTAGAGGAATTTCTTTGGCAGAGGTCGACCTTGTTGGTTTTGCATGTTAGGTCTTGTTCTTCGGGTTTTGATCCCTTTTTGGGTTGACCGGATCCCCTTGGATCATATAAACCACTGTAATATAGCATTAGAATGTAACAAAGAAGTTAGACTAAGTATAGAAGATATATCTTAAGATTTGAGGTCCCGGTTGTGACCTATTCTGTATTTTAAGCATGTTTTAGCAGGCCTGTGAGGCAGTTTCTGTAACCCGGTTGTTACCGGTTGGTTGTAATTAGTTTTCATGTTATAATTTAATTTTTTTTGCATTGCCTCCATCATGTCCTTGTGTTTCCGTTGTGTTTACTCTTGTTGATCGGTCTGGACTGATCTCTTTGAGGTCCCTCCTAGCTGGTGACTGTTTCACATCTAGAGGAGGAGGAGGGGATGAGGAGGGGGTTGGAGAGACATGAGGGGAGAGATAGCTCCATGTGACATTGTATATTATTTTTTACCCTTTGGGGCGGCCATTGTACCATGATTGTCATATTCATTTTTGAGATATATGATATATGATTTTTGGCGGCGTTTATGCATGCATATACTTTGTTATGGACATTGTTTATTGTTTTATGATGTGATGTATTGATGATGATTATGAATGTGTTGTGCTAACCTGTTTATGATGCAGGATGGATGCTTATATATGCATGTGTTTATGATATGTTACTGACACCTTTGATGGATGCAGGATGGTTATCTCCGCTTATATGAGCTATGTGGATGTATATGCTTTTGGATTTTATGATGTGTATATATATATATATTATTGTTTGATGCATGATGCATGATTTTTGGATTTTCTGATGATTTTGAAGAAATGAAGGATTATAGTATATAATGCATAGTTGCTTTTTGTTTATAATGAACTAAAATTTGAGAATGCATGATTTGATTAAATTGATTAATCTATAATGAATATGTACACTGTAATGGATAATGAACACACTAGACAAAATAAAAATGAATAATGCAACAAAATTTGTAATGCAAACTAAATGATGTCCAATGCACAAAAAAAAAGAATAATGCAACACAAAAAATTAATGCACGTGATAAAAATGAGTAATGTAACTATATGGACGATGCAAATTTTTTTAGAGAATATGCCAATTATAATACAAGGACATGAGGTGGGATAGAAGACAATGGGGGGAATAAATTGAGGTCTCCAAAATGTGAAAGGGAGAAATGATCGAAAAAATGTGATGATAGGAAATGGATAGGGGGATTTGTTGTGCACAAAATGTGGAGAGCCAACCTAGTTTGATATTGCCAAGTGTAGTCTACACCACTGATTATAGGAACCAAGATGTCATGAAAAAACCCAAGGCGTGGACTGACTCTCATACAAACATGTATGCCTTGCACACAATCATGTAAGTTTTGATAAAGACTAATGCAGGGTTGTCGGTTCCTACAAGGAAAACCTTCAAACACGTCATACCACAAAACATGCCCCAGTATGCCCCTTTCCACAACATACCAAGATATAGATTGATCCTAGCAGCCATGAGAAAGAACAATCATAGGACAAAGTGATGCAAATCAAAGAAAACAAACCAAATCATGCAAACAAAATGCACAAGGCCAAATGACATCTCTTGCCAAGAGTAGGACTTAGGATTTGTGGATATATTGTCAGATAGGGGAAGGATGTATCCCGATGGGTATGAGTGATTGATGCATGTGAACGGGTAATAGAGAAGATGGCATGGACATCTGAGTGCATATATGACACTTGACTACTGAGACTTGATGGACTACATGTGGATGAGTGCTTGGATAATGCACAAGTCAAGTTTGATGAGGTTAAAGCTCAGTTTGATGGGATGAAAGCTCGGTTTGATGGGATGATCCTTATTCATGATTCAGGCAAAGACTCATCATCATTGTTCTATTGAGTGTGGTTTAGTGGATGAGTAGATGATTTTCTTGCTGGAATGAAGGAGACAACTGGTAGCAAACGGGGTAATGGGTGTCATGGTAGAAGGTTTATGTAGTGGCATTGATTAATGAATATGAATATCTGGTGGGTGGGTGGTGAAGATAGAGTCTCACTTGATAGACGATGGATCCAAATTATTTACCTTGACACCTGTGAACAGGTTTTCACCAAGGTACTTGCCCATAGCACCACAAAGTGGTTTTCACTGATGGACGAATTGATTTCTTTTTACTTTTTTGCTTTTTTCATTTTTTTTTGTATTTTTCTTTATTTTTTTATATTTTTTATTTTTAGACAATTGGTGACCTTCTGAGGACTAGGCAAAAAATCTCTTTAGATGCATGATGTTCATAGGCTCATCCAAGGGATCTCCTTCAAGAGTAGCCAACCGATATGCCCTTGATCCATGCTTTGCTATGAATACATAAGGTCCAAGCCAATTAGGCTCAAACTTGCCTTTCTTTTCTCTTCTTGAAGATTTTTATGATTTTCCATAAGGACAAGATCACCAACTTTAAATTCTTGAGTTCTAACCTTCTTGTTATAACTCAAGCATAGGTGATTTTGATATACCCGAAGATGATTCAAGGACTTGAGGCGCCTTTCATCCAAAAATTCTAGCTCTTGTAGTTTGGAAACTCTATATTCCTCATTAGGGAGGATATTCTGCAGGGATACCCTTAGGGAGGGGATTTTGATCTCAAGAGGGAGGACAACTTCAGAGCCAAAGACAATGACATATGGAGTGGCGCCTGTGGGTGTGCATATGGAAGTGCAATAAGCCCATAGATCAGGGCGGAGTTGGAGGTGCCAGTCACGACCAACTTCATTGATTGTCTTTTTAAGGATTTTGATTAAGGTCTTATTAGAAGCCTCAACTTGACCATTACCTTGCGGTTAATAGGGGGTGGAGAAGCGGTGATGAATATCAAACTTTTGTCAGAGCTCTTTAACATCCTGATTGTTGAAAGGTCTGCCATTATCTGTGATAATAACCTTCGGGATTCTATATTGACAGATCAAATAGTTCAGAATGAATTTAGAGATATGTTTCCCAGTGGTGAAGGTAAGAGGGATAGCCTCCACCCACTTGGTGAAGTATTCAGTGGCAATGATGATGAATTTATGATCATTGGAGGATGCAGGGTGGATTTTCCCAATGAGATCGATCCCCCACTGTGAGAAGGGCCAAGGTGTGATAAAAGGCTATAGATCTTGTAATGGAGCGTGAATCTTGTCACCATGCTTCTGACAAAGGGATACATTTTACAAAATTATATGCATCTTCTTCCATTGTAGGCCAATAGTATCCCCTTCATGAGAGTTTTTTAGCCAAAGTGAGACCACTTGAGTGTGCCCCACAAATACCTTCATGCACCTCACATAGTGCCCATTCATCCTCTTGTTTGTCTAGACACCTTAGGAGGGAACCATCAAAATGCCTTCTGAATAGGGTGTCTCCGAGGATAGTGTAACAAACACAACGATGGATAAAAGGTTTGTTGTTGGGCTTTGGTGAGGTGTGGAGGAATGGTGTTATCTCTTAGGTAAGTGAAGGTCTCTTGATACCAAGGGGATTCGGGGCCAATGAGTACACACACCATTTCAGACTCAGGTAGGTCATATATCGGTATGAGGAGTTGCTCGACCCAAAACTCACATTTTTGACAACGTGCCAACATCTAAAGGAGGGAACCAATGGTGGCCATTACATCTACAACTCTATTGTTTGTGCATGGAATCTGATCAAATTTGATTGATGTAAAATGTTGCTTGAGGTCCTCAAACATACTACGAAAAGGAAGAAGGTTGTCATATTTTGTTTGGTACTCGTCATTGACTTCTTTAATGACAATTTGGGAATCACCATAGACGTGTAATTCCAATATCTTCCATTGGATAGCCAAACAAAGTCCAATGATTAGTGCTTCATATTCTGCAATGTTGTTGGTGCATACAAAGGCTATCTTGTATGATTTAGGGATGCAATCTCCTTGGGGTGTGACCAACAATATGCCTACCCTCGATCCATTCTGGGTGCAAGAACCATCAAAATACAATTGCCATGTGGAAGACATAGTGACACTCATTATGGATTCATTTGGAAATTCTGTGAGAATAGGGTGATCACTTGGAAGCAGAGAATCAACCAGGTGATCTGCTATCACTTGTCCTTTGATTGCTTTTATATCTACATATTTGATGTCAAACTCACTTAGTATCATGACCCATTTAGCAGTTCTACCAGTGAGAGAAGCCTTTGATAAGAGATACTTGAGAAGGTCGGTCTTATCAATCAATTTTGTATTGTTGTTATGCATGTAGTGCCAAAGGTTTTGTGTGCTAAAGACAAGTGCTAAGCATGCTCTTTCAATAGGTGTATAATTGAGTTCATACCCTACTAATGTGTGACTAATGTAGTATATAGCATGCTCTTTTCCCTGATCATCTGTCTGTGCCAATAATGCCCCCAGTGCCACTGTGGTGGCTGATATGTACAAAAGGAGTGGTTGTCCTGGAATAGGAGGTATAAGAACCAGAGGTGATGCAAGGTATTCTTTGAGTTTCTCAAAAGCCTTGTGGCACAGGTAGTCCCATTTGAATTTGGTATCCTTGCGTAGTAAGTGCGCAAAGGGGTGACATTTATCCGCGAGCTGTGAGATGAAGCATCTGATGGATTGGAGCTTTCCTTGGAGGCTGTGCAGTTGTCTGAGAGTCTTTGGGGGGAAGGCATTTTCATGATAGCTTTCACCTTTACAGGATCAACCTCTATACCTCTGCGGGAAACAATAAAACCTAACAGTTTCTCAGATGTAACACCAAAGAGGCATTTCTTGGGATTTAGGCACAATTTATATTTTTCCAATCTCTCAAAGATTTGCCTTAAGATAGGGATGTGCTCATGTCTTGTCTTAGATTTTCCTAAGATATCATCCATGTAATCCTCCATGATTTTATGCAAAAGTTCATGGAAAATTGTTATTATTGCTTGTTGGTATGTTGCTCCAGCATCCTTGAGACCAAAGGGCATGACTTGATAATAAAAGGTGCCCCATGGTGTTGGTCCCCTTCCACGATCCTAATTTGATTGAATCCAGAAAATCCATCCATAAGTGATAACATTTCATGTCCCGAGGTGAGATCTACAATCATGTCTATGTTGGGAAGTGGGAAATCATCCTTGGGGTAGGCTTTATTCAAGTCTCGAAAATATGTGCAAATGCGGATGCTCCCAGTAGCTTTGCCAACAAGGACAATGTTGGACACCCAGTCAGGATAATCTATTGGTTTTATGAATCCAACATCCAACGTCTTTCAAAGTTCTGCTTTGATAAGGAGTGCAATGTGTGGATGCATCTTATGAAATTTTTGCTCTACAGGTTTACCATCTGAATGGACAACAAGATCATGGACTACTAAGTCAGGATCAAGGCCCAACATGTCAACATATGACCAGGCAAAGTTGATCTTTGTTTCTGTGAGAAAATTGTTAAAGTTCGGTTTCTCTTGATCCGACAAGGACTTAGCAATGAACACGTTCTTTGGGGTGTCTTCAGTGCCCACATTGATAGTGTACGTTTCTTCTATCAGTAAAGTTGACCCGTGTTGTTGTGGAGGAACAATGGTAGGGAGGTCAAGTCACTCATCCTCAAGCACCTAATCCAAGTTTTCACTTGTGGATACACCCTTTATTTTTACTTTTCCTTCATCCAAAGGTGCCTCAGGAAGGTTTTCACCTAAGGAATCATGATTTTTATTTTTATTATCCTTTTTGCGACTAAGGGCATTGACCTAAATACCAAAGTATCTGTTCTTATGTAATTGGACCCCATGAATTCTATTACAGTCTTCTAAATTACGCGTAGTCAGGAGAGCCATGAGAGTATTGTCATCGACACATATGTCTAAAGCGAGTTTGTCTTGTCGGTCCCAACCTATGAGCTCAGGGTGGACAGGTTGCAGCTCATGTGGAGTGGAAGGGATTGTGGGGGTGATGGTGTTGATATGGGTGTCAAAGAAGACATCATCTTCGTACTCAAAAGGCATTTCGTGGAATTCCTCTTTATCAAAGTTTTCGACATCCAAGGAGGGACTTGAAGGGGTACCAGCAATAGTGATCTTAGGTACCGGAGTGTATCCCAAGCTCCTATTATACTTGCATGAGATGGGATTTATTGGTGCTTTGATTCCTTTTTCTTTCGGTCCAAGGTTGTGTCCTTTATAACCCGTCTTATCCACTATGGCTAATGCTTTTGGATGCATCTTCTTGGGAATATTTGTTGGTTCTTCATCCTCTTCACAGTACAACCAAGAAGAAACATTTGTCTTGAGACTATCTTCATCAAGTGGGCCTCACTGCTTGAAGGTGGTGTCTTTACATTGTATAATGGGTTTCTGATCTTTATTTATTTATTTGGGCTTTCCAAATGACTTAGGAGACAAGGGGAGATTGCATATTGATAAGACATCCTTAAGTTTGTATTTTCCACAGCCATTGTCTACGATCTTGACCTTAGGTTTTGTTTGGGATGAGGTGGTGGTAACTTTAGATGCGATAGATGGAGGAGGTGGAGCGGGTCTATTTAACGGGCAATGGTATGGATGTGTTTCCTCTAAGAGCTTGCAATACTGAAAAGGTTGTGGATTGCCTCTGATAGTGATCTCTCTACCATTGAAGGGAAATTTAAGGCATTGGTGGTTAAGTGGAGGGTACTGCTTGAAGGGAATGAATCCACAAGCAACTGAGGAGAATGTTATATGGGAGATCAAGATCCAAAATTTTTCAAGGGGTCTCAATTGTAACAGGGCCCACTTGAAGAGGTAAAGTGATCATTCCTTTGAAAACCCTTTCTATATCATCATAGGATTTGATTGTAATTTATCCTGATGTATCAACCAGTTCCTTAGAAAGTCCCAATTGCTTTATTAACTTGTATGTACAAAGGTTGAGTCCAGATCCACCGTCTATTAAGAAGTTCTTAACCTTGTGTTTCTGGATAAGAGCTTCAATATGCAATGACTTATTACGATCGTCGTCAACGGGAGCATCATTGGAGGTGAAATCAAGGTGTTTTTGGGCAACAAGGTATTCGATGAGGGCTTGGAATTGGGCAACATTGATATTGTCGGGGACACATGATTTGAGGAGGGCTTGTTCCAAAATCTCCTTATGGACAAGGGAGGTCTTGAGGAGCTCTAAGATGGAGACTCGTGCAGGGGTCTTCCCAAGATTATCAAGGAGGTCATATCGGTGGGTGGATGTCATGGGGGGAGGATTCAGTGGAGGGGGAGCCCCTTGGGCATTTACTCTTCCATGATGGGTGGTTACATTACAGTCACTTTAAGAGTGGGAAGTGGAAGGTGTGACGCCTTGAATGACTATTTTAGCAGGGTTGGGTTTGCTTGCCGATTGAGGAGGGATAGGACCACATTGAACAATGATCTTAGGTTTGTTTTGGGAAGAGGGAAGATTATCTCCTTGGACAGTGATGACGTTGACGTGGTTATCTGTAGGATCAATACGACCTACCAAGGAGTCAAAGGCGGTTATATGATTGGTATAATCGTAGTTCACAACATTAGATGACGAGGCCTTGCCTTTGTCATGCTTTGGGAAGGGTTCCTGGTACATCTTAAGTTTGTCGTTATTGTTACTAGGTTTTGTTGTTGCTACCTCAATATCACCCTTATCAATGAGATCTTGTATGTAGTTCTTTAATTTCATACACTTTTGTGTATCATGCCCATTGATGTGGTGATAGTCACAATACTCATTCTCATTATATCACCCAGGTTTAGGTTGGTTAAGATCAAACGGGCAAGTTATCAGAAAGACAACTGCACCAGCTTGGACAAGCTTTTGGAACACAACCTCAATGGGCTCAGAAAGGGGAGTATACTCCCTTCGAGCCTGATTGTTAGATTGGGGTGGTTGCCCCTGGACTGAGACATTATTGGGGGGCGTCTGAGATTGATTTTGATTATTTTGCTGAGTGTTTAATTGACGATTAGTGGTGGTGGACTTTGAAGGGGTGGCCACAATCTGGACCCGCTTTGCATCAGTAACACCATCATTGGCTACGTTCTTGTTTTTAGATCAAAATTATGGTTTATCATTGTGATAAGAGGAAGTATTCTGATTTGATTTTTGATAATGCTTTAGAGTGCCATCCTCTAACAAGACACGTTCAAGAGGTAGGCCCTTGCCAGTCAACTTTTGGAAAGACTTTATGCACTCAGATGTCAAGGGTTTTGATAGGTCGGGTACCAGATTTTTCAGAAATAATTTAATTTGGTGTTGTTCTAGCATATCCTACTGGAATTTCTTGATAAGGTGTCACCACCTTTGTAAGAAGTTGGTGAAAGTTTCCCCAGGCCTCCGTTTTGTGTTACAAAGGTCCATCATGGAAATGTCATTAACAATGTTGTAAGCATAGTGGGCCACACACTTTTCTGCTAAGTTTGGAAATGAAGTGATGGAACCTCTGGGAAAGGATGAGAACCATGCAAGAGCGTCTCTCGTTCGACTCTCAGGGAATAGTCTACAAAGATATAAATCACTATAGGAGACTTCTTGGCATAAGATGTGAAACTCACGAATATGGTCTCGGGGGTCCCCCTTACCCTCATACTTTGTGAACTTAGGCATCTCAAACCCTAGAGAGTAAGGTGCAACCGATATTGATGGATCATAAGGACAAGGACAAAACTCCTCAAATGAATAAGTAACTGTTTTGTTAGTCCCTTCCTTCATGTTTTTGCTGATGTTTTTCATGTCCTGAATTTCCTTGATTATATCATGTTGCGAGTCTTAGACATGATGGACCGTGTTTACCTCGAGTATCTGGTGATTCGTGGAAGGTATACCACCACCACTAATATATTGGTAGGATGAACAAGCGGGAATGTGAGATGTGATGACCGATGTGAGTGATAATTGGTCGTGACCCGCAAATTGTTGTGGAAGGAGGAAGAGAAGTATTAATCAAATTAGCGGTATTGTTGAGAGGGATGGAAGATTGTGGAATAGAGACATGTGGGTGTGTAGAAGAGGATGGCATAGAAGCATGTTGGAGAATAGACGTGATCAGGTTGGATAATGGTATAGATGTCAAGAAGGAAGAAGGTTGGATAGAAACCACGAGGATGGATACCACAGGTGCTATAGATTGGGGATGAATAATAGGCGCAACAATGCGAGTAGGAGCAAATTCTCCTTGTGGTTGTTGATCAAGAATGGATATGTCGAAATCAAGGGGAAGGTGAGCTCCATTTTCAATAAGGTTCCTTAGGAGACCACTAGGATTATGTCGAAGGAATTTGTCTATCATTTCTTGATTGTATGAATCCTCGAAGAATGTTCGCACCTTCGAGGAGAGATCGTCTTGATCAACCATGTTAGGATCCACTTGCGGTTGTGGATCTTGAATATTGGGTTGTACATTTTGACCTTGCGTGGGATCTTGTGTAGGGTCTTGATATAGGACACTAATGTCCGACATGCCATATTGTTGTTCGGCCATCTTCTTCTTTTGAGATCGAGTTGTGACCATACAAGAATAATCTTAAGGAAGATTTGTTGGAAGAAAAGTTTGATGAAATGACTTAGCTAGGATTTTGGATTTTGATTTGATTTGGATTTGATGAAGTTGGATGGAATGATTGATGGGATCCTTAGATTAGGACAAGAGTTTGATTAATATTGCACCTTAGTCCTTGGATGATGATTTTAGGTGGGGGATGTTGATGAAAACCACAAACAAGGTGACAACCAAGTTGGGCAAAATTTAGATCTTAGGATAATGATCAAAGTCTCTTTATACTAGGGATTGACTAATGATCCCAAGCAAAATAAAGATGTAGGATCGAGGTCTTGATTGACCCAAAAGATGAGGCAAAGGTACTTGGGGGAGATTCTTTCCCAAGCACAAAAGCCAAGTGATTAATTGATATAAGATGAGGTCTAAATAAAACTTCCCAAGGTATTAAACCTTAGAGTGAGGTTGATTTGATTGAAGGATGATTGATTAAGGATTGATTTGATTGATTGAGGATTGATTTGATTAAGGTTTGATTTATGTGGTTGATTATTGTGCTAAGTCTTTTGGAAAACGTTGATGATGAAATATCAAAGAAGGATGATAGTGATGACTAAAAGAAATTGATGACTTAGATTATCCTTGGGATGAGAATGACTCAATAAGTGATAGGTTTGGATGAAAAATTGTACTAAGGGATGTGACCACCTTGATTTTGATGATAGTTGGTATTGAAAGACAAGCCTGATCCTTGGTGTAGGGCACAAACTCTTAGCTCTTCACTAGCATCAAACTCATTGCTATGACCATGAATATAATCGTGATATCAGTGCAAAAATGTCCTATGTTTGAGCAAGAGTTTGCGGTTGGTATACCAAAACTTTCGACGTCTAATGAGTTGGGTTTGGGTAAGCTTCTTCTTCTTGATTGGACGATGGATTGACTTCTTGGGATGCTTGTACAACTTAGGCTTATGGAACATGAGGTGAAAATGTGGCGGACTAGATTTGGACTTTGATTATGCAAGGTGTGAAAATTTGGATTTTAGAATGTTTGTCAAATGTGGAAAGTGGGGATGTTGTTTGTCACTCTACTCTTGGCAAGAAAATATCAAGCATAGCAAACACATTGGCCAAGTGTGACTTAAAGACAATCATTCACCTTTACAAAATTTCCTAAGGCTGGCAAGGACAATAGTCATGGATCTCACTTGGTTTCCTAGCTACGCTTAATCAGAGTGGATACTTAGATGCTTGACCCCACTAGCTCCATCCTCGACACTCACTTCTCTGGGGAAACCAAGCATTAGTCCCCATGAAAACTCCCCATGGTGAACTTTGTATCTCTACTAAGATCTGTAAAAATGTGAGTGCCTTTAGAGCTCTGACCTCCTGCACCAACGACTAGAAGGCTTTTGGCTTCTAAACACAAGAGTTCTTAGTCAAGGCATCCATTCATGTGGCCATACGCTCTATAGGGTTTATGGGGAGACATAGTGTCAGTATGAACTAATCAACACATGTTGTTTGCAACTTTGGTCACAAAAACATTTATTTATAGTGGTTCGGAAGAGCTTGGCTTTAGGTCGTTACCACTTGGGTCGTTCCCCTCTCACCAATGCCTATGCGAGGTGCCAAGCAAATCAGGAAGGTAGACCCTCTAAAGGTAAAAGAATGCAACCGAAATAAAATAAGACATGGAAGACATGATGTCCTTTAACCTTTAGAAAATCAAAATGTGCAACTATTCTAAAAGAGACAAACACTTGTAAGATTTTGAGCCCCAAAAGTAAGTGTTTGCTAATCTAGAAATGCATGAAAAACATCTAAACGAGTGGGAAAAAAAATGTCTTTGTCAAACGTGTTGCATAAAAATGAGTTAGTAGTCTCAGTTTTTGATCTTGGGCAGACGGTGCAGATTTGCATAACTCAGAAATTGATCAGTAAACCAAATCCCTAAGGGGTACAATGCAGGCGGTGTTCCACAGGCGAATGCGCTATGACACCTGCGTAGGCGCTAATCCGCCGGTGCACGCACTGAAGTAAGTCCACCGCTTACAAAAATCAGAAAGTGGGAAAAAATCAAATTTAAATTAAAAAATTTGAACTGCCGTTATACCTGATCAAACGTGCTAATGCATAGGCTTATGCGCTGATGTGAATGCGTACACGTTAAAAACAAGAAAATATAAAAATACTTAGTGGGAAAACAAAATTTACAATTTCAAATGAGCGGGTTAATAGGGTTTAGCAGTCGCGCTGGAACCAGGGCGCAAGCGCCGATCCGCCTGTGCACGCGCTGACGCGTAATCAACCCGAAAAATTAAAATTTTGAACTAAACAAAATTACTAGCTTTTTTTTTTTTGATTTTAATTGATTTTTTGATTTTAACTAATTAGGAACATGAAATTAAAAAAAAGGAAATCTAAAATATCCAATGAAACAAATTATGAACATCGAACGTGTTGAAGCCATGATGCTTGCGCTGATCAACAGACCTGCGAAAATGGCGGGTTAGTAAAATTTAAATTTGAAACGGTCACGCTAAAGCGCAGGCGCACACGCTGCTGTGCAGACACCCGCGTTGATTCAAAACCTGCAGCTAGAAATCACGAAAAACTTGTAAAAAAGGTTAGATTTTTGAGACGTGGGTCCCACCGGGCATGCCCAAATGAACCAAGGAAAAACTGATGTGATAAGAGGATACAATGGTTAAGTCAATCCATAAAATATGCAAACATATCAAAAAAAACAAGATCAAATACCATTATACCTTCAGAATCTTCACTTGTTCCTCGGATTGAGCTTTTGATGAGGTTCCAACCTGATTTGATTAGCTCAATGAGTTGATGTGGGTGGCTCTCCAATGTGCACAACAAATGGATTAAGGGATTGAATGGATGAATGGATGATGGATGCTCAAGTGGGATGCAAATGGCTAAGTATGGATATATGAGGGATATGACTATAGTGTAGGCTCTTGGATAGGTTTTTGAACTCAAAAGTGGCAGCATAAACTTACTTGAATTGGAGATGTCAAATGAGGGGATGGAGACCCCAATTTATAGAGTTGGATGGAGTAAAATGGATGGTCAAGATTGGAAAGCAATGGAGAGCTAGGACCGAGAGGAAGAGATCACATGGATCAATGGACAATGATATGACAAGGGGGGTGGAGACCAAGATATTTGCCATAAAGGCATTTCTTGTCTCCACCTTCCTCAAGGTACATAGGGAATAGTTTCTAATGCACCTAGGAAGGATAAAAGGAACTAAAAATTTCTTGGGGGATGCACATGGAATTAAAAAATCTCAAGATATTGTGTGCATGGGGATTGGAAAAGGGAAAAGGAATTTTAAAATTCCTTGGGAAGATGAGAAGCATGGGAGAATGTGAGATTTTGAAAATCTCACATTCACCCAAAAAGGGAGCATTTAAGCTGGAAGGTGAGGAGGGGGACAAGAGGATTTAACCATAAATGGATATGGTTGACTTTTGTGTCTAATCATGGAGATCAGGCACTAACAGGGGATTAGGGGAACTATTTAGAAGAATTAGGTGAGGGTTAGGAGCAAGTGGGATTTGTAGGAGGATTTGACTAGGAGAGAGAAGGAGTGAGAGCAATTAAAATCTGGAGAATAATGCTAAGTAGGGTTAAAAGAGTTTCTAGAAGCATTAATTAGACTAATGATGGATTAGGACAAGGTGATTTGTAGGAATCACCTCGAATAATTAATTAATTAAAAGGGGGGATTAAGAAAAGTTAATTTTCGAGTACTTTAGAGGAAGAAAAGAAAATTGATTTATTAAATAAATCAATTATATGGACTATAGTGACAATATTAATTAGATTAAATTCAATTAATATTGAGAAGAATAAATGCTAACACAATTAAATAAATTAATTATGTAGGAGGGTTAAATTAATGAAAATAATTAATTTAAGTGTCTACAATATTTACTACCTTAAGATTTAGAATTGAATGATCCAAATTGTTAATAAGGGCTTATGAAAGAAAGTGTTGAGCTTGCAATAAAGTGGAACTATTTTATGTAGTAGTATTTTACTTTATCCAATAGGTAACTAAATTTTGATTATGGATCGTTGTATACTAGTACTAAAGTTCTAGAATCACCAGAGGTGATGATACTTGATAGGGACTTTTTAATTAGTACAATTCCTTTGAACATCATGAATTTGTGATTTTTTTTGGAATTGCATCTTGCAAACACCAAAGAGAATAGGGGATTGTATAACAAGGAACATAAGTGTATTCATTGTGACTTGGTAAATATTCAAGCTTTGAAGACAATTAGATGTCCCAAGTTGGATCAACTTTGAGGTGGTTAGAAATGGAAGAAAAGTTTATACTATTTTGAGAGAGCCATTGGGAAGGTGGTGATTCTTGTCAAGCCTTTGCCATGCGATCTTGCCCAAAACATCCTTCAAGAATCCTTCTATCTTTCTAAACCAAAATAAAGTTGTTATAGAACATTCCTTCCATGATTACAAAAAAAATGTACACAATTATATTTTATTTAACACCTTTAGATATATATTTCTCATCATTATTAATGTAATCTATAAAATAAAAATAAACCTATAAGAATGAAATTCTATACACAAAACATAACAATCTAATTCATCATACTTTATATATATATATATTAAAAATAAAATAAAATAAAAAATAACGCCTCTTGTATACAACAAATTGTACTTTCTAATATAAATATTCCTATCGATGTGACCATTGCACCCCCTTTTGGTGCAAGTGCTAGTATTTACTATAATTGAACCTAAACTTTTAAATACATAGGATAAGCTATTATATCATTTTCAAATAGTAGAAGTATTCTTTAGTTTTAAAGTTGTTAAGGCTACAATTTGATTTATTTATTCAATCTGAAAAAAATTCCATTTACAAGATATTTTTATTCGCTAAAGAATCATTGATAGCCTTTGAGTCCAAACAGATTTGTATCCTTGGTATATGAAATCATCTGATTCATCTTTGACCTTGTCATGGTGTCCACTATAATATTAATCAACGTATCCTTAGCATCGTGTTTGCCTATACTTTAAGTTGGTCTCAACCATTAAACATATGTTCATTGAATTGGTAACAACTAATCCAATATACTATCTTGTTATTTATATAGTATAAATTTTAATGAACTATTCTCAAAGCATACAATTATGTTTAAACTTAAAAATAAAATAAAATAAAATTTTGCATATATGTATGGTATATAAAACAATTCTTCTCTCAACTAAATCAAACAACACTACTAAATATATACAGATCTATTTTATAAAACAAATTATTTAGCTCAAATGAATGGTGATGCCTTGCAAAATGGACAAGATTAGTCTAAGATAAACAACACAAGACACACAAGAAAATCGTTAGTGTTATTCAATAAAAAACTAATCTAAACAAGCATATCAAGAGAGACATTAAGATCATGCCAATATATCTAACTAATGAAATAAAGATAATGAGACATCTCCAAATGCCTCTTAGCATGCTTTTAGCTCCTTCTCCCTTGTTCCTCTCCTCTCCTTCTCCCTTGTTCCTCTCCTCTCCAAGTTCCAAAATAGTGTAGCTCTCAGCAGCTTTTTGCACTATGGATGCTTATGGAGGATTGAGATTGAAATATTGCTCTAAATGTAAATAAAGAAGTTAATATTAAACTATTGATACTAAAATGATTGATTTTATCCAAAATGACAAGATATTAGTTAATTATGCTAAAATGCTCTCTTAAAATGCTTATAGCTTAAATGCATACAAGTTTTCAGGATCTGGATTATGAAGAAATGGGCTCTATTTATAGGGAAAATGGAGCAATGGATAGTTGAGATTGAGTAATCTCAACAAGGGTCAGGGTTGAATGATTTCAAATCCATGTGAGGGATTTCAACCCAATCCCAGGTGACAAGTGTCAATGTGAGATAGGTTGAGAGGAGAGGGAATAAGCATTAAATGCTTGATATGACCTTGGGAGTTAAAATCAAGGTTGGTTGAATGAATAAACTCTTTATTCAAAGAATAAAGCTTTTATCGAATGGATAAACTCTTGTGCAAATGTGAAATAGATGAATATGGTCAAAACAATAAATGTTTGGGGGGACAAGTTTGAAATAACCATAAATGGTTATGTAAGAGCCATTAGTGGTCTTGGAAGACTTTGGGGGTTAATTTGTTGAACACACAAAGCATTAAATGCTTTTCAAAGACTTTGGAGTCTTTGAGAAGTGACTTCATTTTTCTTAGGAATGTGACAATAATTAGGGGATGGATTAGGCTAATTAGGAAGGGGTTAGAAGAATCTGGAAGGGGATTAGATTTTGAAATTGGATTTGGTGGGTGAGGGAAAATAGGATTTTATTTAAAATAAAAATTCATTTATTTCAATAAATGTGTGCAAGTTGCATTTGTAGGAAAATGCAAGTGGGGTGGGGATAATGATTTAAATAAATGTTTTATTTAATTTATTTAAAAGAGGAATAGGGGGATTTTAATTAAATAAATAGATTTTATTTATTTAATTGATTGGAATTTGATTTAATGAATTAATTAAAATAAATCAAATAATTTATTTAATTAATAGAAGAATGTTTTGAGATGAATTAATTAAATATTAATTTTATTAACTGATGGCTAATGGATTTTTAATCAAATAAATAGCGAATATTTATTTAATTAAGCCAGACAGATTTGTGTGACTACAAATGGTATAATTGAATTAGAACTTTGGATTCTTCTCATATAGATCCTAACTAATGTGCAAATTATATTAATTGACTAAAGACTTTAGGTTATTTTCATATAAACCTAAGATTGATTCTCCTAACGGCACGTACACAAGATAATGGTGGCTTGCGAGTTATCATTCTTGAGAGAATTAGTCTCGCCCTAGGAAAGGGGGACATCCCTGAGATATTTAAAAAAAAACATTTTTAAAATAATCCTTTTTAACTGTCTCCATGGGAATGGATCAGCCCTAAATCTTCTTCATAAATGAATTTAAACTGTACAGCTGGACAATAGAATTGGTGGTTTGTTCTGGTTGGTTGGTGAAAGTTAAAAATGACAGGGCATCGATAGGTGATTGGTGGAGAAGGAAACGTGGCGAGACATGAGTGGGCAAAGACACTGAGGACCATTTCGTTTCCATCGACTATTTAGGTCGTTTTTACTCTACCTTATTTGATTTGCCGGGGTCTGGGCATTCCAGAAACAAAGCTGTGCATACCGTCCACAATAGCTCATATCTTTTCTCTTACTCTGTCACTTCCTCAATCCAGACAAGATGTCAGAGAAATACAACATCAACATGAAGAATCCTGCTGTGAAGAGGATCATGCAGGAATTGAAAGAAATGCAGAACAATCCGAGCGATGATTACATGAGCCTTCCGTTGGAGGTATGCCTGACCGCAATTGATTTTCTCAGAAACCAATGATCAGGGGTAGTTGGGTTTTTGATCTTCTGGTATATTTTACAGGAAAATGTATTTGAGTGGCAGTTTGCTATCAGAGGGCCTCGTGACACAGAGTTTGAGGGTGGGATCTATCACGGGCGGATCCAGTTGCCTGCCGATTACCCTCTCAAGCCCCCCTCTTTTATGCTGCTGACGGTATGCTTGCTTTACTTTTGCCATGTATTCAGCAATAGTATTTATCTTCACCTAATTTTAAGATCCCTTTCGGGCTCGACTCTGTTTGATGCAAAATTTGTCCTACCTTTGTGGGTTTCGCGGAGGAGTATTATCTGAGGAATTCCGTTACAATTATAATAGTAATGGATACCCATTTGGCACAGCACAACTTAATCACTTGCATGCCTTGTTATCCGCGGCCTTCTTTCCAGCCATCCATATGTCAAGAGATATAATGGTGTATAATTGATGTAATATAATAATTACTTTCCTTGTGTTGATGTTTGATTTATAATATTCACATGCAATAATCCTGAATTCGATGCCTAATGTCGTGACGTTACTGTGTTGTGAGCGAATTGCTTTGTACTTATCTTTATTTTGCGGTGCACAATTTCGGTCCCTCCTTGGTAAAATCTCTAGAATTTTAGTGAACGAATTATCTATGCCGATTGTGCATACGAACACTCTTGTTTAGTTTATTTTTCTCATAAGAGTTACTTGGATTCTGGCCCTCTTGGATTGTAGAAAGGAGCAACAGCAGTAATTTATATTGTTCCTTGTTTTTGTCATTATGCCATCTGTTGTTCTCGAGTTCTAATGTTCACTATTTAGCTTTAGATGTGCTCATTTTCTTCTGATGGCATTTATGCTTGATAGTCTGCTTATATTGTCAATTTTTAGTCAATGAACCGACGGTGGCATTTCTGGTCTGGTGGGGTTTATTGGTTGGTGGAAAACCTTGCTGTTTGCTAGGTTTTATTCGTACCAGTTATTGGTTGAGGTGTCACGGGTGTAGATTTAATCCTGGTCCAGGTTAATGAATTTACTTATTTCTAGATGATATGATCCACACATGATCCAGAATCTTAAGATTAGGATCCAGAATAGTCGCCCCTACTCAGTAGAAAAGTAAAACTTTTGGAGTGTTCAAGTTGTTTGCTTGATCTTAAAGATAGTCAAGGGCCCCATCACCTTGTTGAGTTACAAAACACTCTTATGATTGCTTGATGTGCATTATAAATCCACTAAAGTAGAAATTTTGTTCTTAAGAAGACTCCTCATATAATGCTTGATAATGTTAATTCTTTAAGCTGTCTTCTTTTTTGGATTCTTAGCAATGCAGTTGTATCTAGTCTGATCCTGTGGCTATTGTTTGTTTTGCAGCCTAATGGCAGATTTGAAACACAGACAAAAATATGCTTGAGCATATCAAATTATCATCCAGAGCATTGGCAGCCATCATGGAGTGGTAATTTTGGCAACTCATGTTTTATATCCGTTTGAAACTGTGAAGATGTAATGCAATATTTTTCCATTGGTTTGAAGGCATGCAATCACACAGAAGATTGCCATTAGTAAAGATGATTATTTTTTAGGTCATCTTGATGACTTAAAATACACGGGTAAAATACCACAAAAATATCTTTCTGAAAGCTGTTCGTGAAAGCTTCCAGTACTTAGTAACTTTTTATATTTTATTAAATATTATCAACTATCATTGAAGTTGGATAGTCTACTGTCTCCAGAGTGGTAAAGTCTTTCATTTACCAAAAACATAAATTGGATAGAAAATGGAGATAGAAACAACTTAAGAAATGAGGTTCAGACATGGTGAGATTTGAGGATGGCACTCTCACACGCCACTCAGTAAGATCCCTGAGCTTTAGATAAAGAAACAGAGCCTTGGCTCCTTCACACCTGGTGTGCATGCAAAGCAATTGCCAATATGTCTTAACAGTGACACAACAAACAATTTAAGCAAAAATAATTTTACATTTAAATCAAATTAATAGATACAGTGTGCATTGTTCAGAGTAAAACTGGCTGTGGCTTATTCCTATGTTGCTATTCGTGCCTTGCATGCCCTCAATCCAGGTCCGGTTTGCACCCGGTTAGAATTCTGGGTCAGTCCAGGTTGGCTTTTTGCAGGGCATGCAATTTACTCTAGAACCCAAAATGATTCTGCTGCAGTCTGACAAGTTTGAAAATGTTTTCTTTTGAAGTTACAAACCATAAATGAACCAGTTAAGAAACAGACAATAAAGAGTTTAACCAATGTATCCGTGACCTTTTGCCCATCGCACATCCCTACTGTGTCCTTAACGGTGAATGGTCAACTAATATGACAATTTCTTCTTACTTGAGCGTGGGATGAATTGATATGTGGCCTTTTAACCAAGTGTAGCACATTCAAATTCACATTCCTGTAATTGAGGATGGGGATCTGTTTATTAAACAATACAGAATGGGGTTTCACCCTTTGGGTTTCTCACATGTACCCTTCTCATCTTTGAATAGGCAATTTTAGCAGGGAGTATACATTATGCTAGGCATATTGTTTGTGACGTGGCCTAACAACTCTCTTTTTAATTTGAGTGGGTATTATAACATAAATAAATGGAGTTTAGTCACTTTTATGGTTATGTAAGGGGGCAACGATATTCTTTAATTTGCAATGATGTAAGGGGGCAACGATATATTTATGATTTTTATATATATTTTTTTGCATGAACAAAGCCAAAACGAATCCAACCCCACATTTTTTTTGCTGAATCTGCAAATCAAGTGCAAATCCAAACCTGAACTCGAACTGTCTACTTAGTAGACTTATTCCCCAGTGGTTGTTTCTTTTTCTAAATTATTGTTTTTATTTCTTTTTACCTTGTAAAATGATGAGGAAACTTTATGTCACTATGAAAATCTAAAATATTTTAGATAAAGAATATCCAAGCTGCTTCTGTAACAACTACTCCTTACAACTTACAGAAGCTGCTAGAACAAGGCAAGAAACAACTTATTCACAGACACAGTTTTAGGCCTTCTGTGAAGTGATCTTAATTTTTTAAGAAAACTGAGAGGAAGATGCTCATTTTCCATCCTTTATGGTGCAAGTTACAGATACTTGGGTTTCTTTTTTTTTTTTTTTTTTCCAAAAAAAGGTAAAAAATTAACAAGATTAGAAAAAGCAAATAAAATTAGTCATAGTATCAAATTTTATAGACAACAAATAATGAAACGCTACCGATAATTGGGAATGTTATATATAAACACACACTGTATGTGTATATATAAGTTATAACTGTATATATGAGTTTATATATCTATCTATAGCATATGTATATATAGATATGTATCTGTGTGTATGTATTTTTAATATTTATTGCATATGTATATATATGCATACATATACTGTATATGTGTGTACATATATGTATAATATACATATATATGCATATGTATACGTTCATCATATTTCTTTTTTTATCCAGTGTGTATTTAGCAATTGGTTTGTTTGAACCATTTATAGTAGGACTAGCAAAATTGTAAAAAGATAAAAGTAAGACAGCCAGGTAGCTAGCATCGTTTTTTCAATTTTTGCTTTTAATATGACCGATGGGTACCCAGGATAATAATATCAGAACCGAGTAGGTATCTGTACTAGTACTAGTACCAGCACTAGAACTGTATTGGTACAATTCTGGGATCCTCCTTCACAGTACCCAGTAATGCATCTTTTGATTATTTCTTATTTGTTCCTGTCAACAAAATGAAATAGCTTTATTGAAGTAAATGCAATACTTGCATGTAATGGGCTTCCTAACATGAAGTTAAATCTATCATTTACATTGAAGGGAAAGGAAGATGTTATTAAAATTTTGCAAAGAATAAACTGAACAATAATAAGTTCATAAGTACCTAAAAAAATAACAATAAAGAATATATATAGTAAGAGAATGTGGTGAAATGAAATGGGCTTCCAATTGTAAGAGTTTCGAGAGTCATAAACCAAATTTAATTTCAAAGTCTATAGTGAAATTTAGAATGAAGATGAATAAAAAGGTAAAGGTGAAATGTTGGATCCCAGCGTATGAGACACCACTTCTTTAATTTTAATTTATAGCTTGTTCAAATTCTGTCTCAAGTTTTGATCCGATAACCAAGCTCGTTGGAGATTGGGCCTTGGTAATTCACGTAGACCTTGGAGCAATCTGCTATCAACTGTTAGATACAGGAAAGGAACATATGAATTTGAAAAATATGTCAAAATGTTATTAATAACCTATAGGTTGTGATTCCATTGCATTTAGGGTCATTGGAAAGTGGAAACAACTATTAGCCGATGGCAGACCAAGTAATAAATGTGTCTGTACCAGAATATCCAAGGGATGTTTAGGACTATCTTGGTTTTAATTAGGTTGGGTGAAGATACATCTCTCTGTGTCTAGTATTTTCAGTTAGCCTTACGTTAAAATACTTTTCGCAGTAGTATGATATAATTTAGTCTGTGCACATTTTGAAGCAATTCTATAATCTTATGAATCAAAAAAATTGTCCAATATTATCTTTACCTTCTGGGGATGCGTCTTTTTAATCTAGTCTGTTGCATCACTGTTCAGTGTTTTTGCTTTGAAGAAACTGAAAAGGAAGATACTTGACATGGTATAATGATTCATAACTATTAGATTTTGGACAATGTAGTCACTGGTTGAAGTGTTATGTCATGCTTGATGTTTTGCTATGTGTCTGCTCATAATGTAATGAAATTCTTGCAGTTCGATCTGCATTGGTGGCTCTTATTGCATTCATGCCAACAAAACCTGAGGGAGCTGTTGGGTCACTTGATTACAGTAAGGAAGAAAGGAGTGCTCTTGCCATTAAGTCCCGGGCTCATCCACCAAAGTTTGGGAACACAGACCGACAGAAACTAATTAACGAGGTTTGTTTTAATGCCGTTTTGAATTTTACATTTGGACTTGGTTACATTTCTTTGCAATTCGTGTTTATGGTTTTGCATATATTTCTTTGTTCATGTTTATGGTTTTGCATATATTTCAAGTGGCTTAACTATTTTCTTGCATTATAGATTCACGAGTATATGTTGAAAAAGGCGACTCTCGCACCTGAACTTAGTTCTGTGACTGACAACCAAGATGCCTCACAACCTATAACACCTGAGGTTGAAGACCAGGCAAATGCAGTAGCCGTGACATCTGGAGAACATTTACAAGCAGAAGAGATGGTTGGGGATGCACATGAATCACATTTGAATCCTGATATAACTCCCCCAATAGCAAGAACCAGTGCAGAGTTGAGACCACACACAGAACCAGGAGTTAGATCACCTACAGAACCAGGAGTTAGATCACCTACAGAACCAGGAGTTCCAAATGGAGATGTAGCAAATAGGGATCATGAAACGAGGAATAACCTAACAATTAATAGACAACATACATCTCCTGATGATAGAGGTCTAACGTTATTAGCAGTTGGTTTGTCTGTGGCTATTATTGCCCTTCTTATCAAGAAGTTTTTGAAATCATATTGGTGGATTGGTGCTTAGTTTGATTTACAGGCATTGACTTTCTATGTGCCAATTTCCATGTCATCTGTAATTATTATGTTCATACCTCTGTAACTTACGTTTGATTTGGAATTTTCCTTGATTAAAAATTAGTTAATTTAAAATTAAAAAAATATCAATGATGGTCTGTGTAATTCATAATCAGGGGCCAGGGCTATAAAATGGCTTTTGTGGACCGTATTTTTTCCATCAGTCTATACAGTTAGTGAAGTTGAAAAATCTTTCCTTAGAAACAACATTTAAAGTATGTTTTTACTGTATCTCAAATTATATTTGTGTCTCGGTGTAATTGTTGATTTTCAATTATAAAATAAAGTGGAGGGAAAAGTATTTTTTCTATAACAAATAAATAATATGACTATTGCAATGTAAACACGGTTGCATTTGCTCTTTCCTTTTCTTTTCAGTATTTTGAGTGGGTTGGCTTAAAAAATGTAACTTGAGATAACATTTCCAAATGACATATTGTTATTATCCGAGTCTGCCTTGTAGAATCGTGAATTGAGTTTGAAGTATGGAGTTTTTCTTTGGTGATGGATTTTTTAATAATGTAATGAATCAATTTTGATAGAGAGTATTTCTGTATCGTGACCTGGCAAAGGTAGCCTACTATGAGCATAATGTAAGAGAATATATTCAATTTCATTTTTTCCTTTTTCTTTCTTAAGGGAAAATTTTGTTGCAACATACTAGCCAACTATGAGTATAATGTAAAAGAATATAATCTATTTCATTTTTTTTATTGAAGTGAAAATTTTGTTGCAACATATTAGTTGGAGAGAATACGTTCAGCACGTCTTGGGTACAGGTTCAGCATTTTTTATTTTTTGATGTAGGGTTAAAGTGCATGGTTGTGTGTTTACAAAAGAAGAAATCACAAAAGTACAATAATTATCATGTGGGGAAAAAGATTATTCTTTTGTGGCTGGTGTAGTACAAACCCTTTTGTTATGTTTTGTTTTGTATGTGTTAGGAGTTTTAAAGCTAAGTACACATTTTATCATATTGTGAAGATGGTTAATTTAAGGTTTGTGATCACTGTAGTGGTTTGATTGCAAGGACAAGTATGACAGCAGGTCATGAGATACATCTTACTTTGTAGGGTAGGCTTTTATTTAGGTGTATGGGGGTGGCAACGAGCATCTTACATGTGGTGCTTTGGGTGTTTGTGGTCCTTCTGCTGAAGGATTTGTATTATATTGTAGAATATAGTTGTTTGTGATGGCAAACTTGCTGGCTTTTTACCGTGCCATTCTGCTAATTGTTCAGAGGTGCCATTCTGCTAATTTTTCAGAGAAATAACTTGTTTTAAGCTGAAATAGTATCTAAGATGGCTCTGATGTAATTTTTATATTCTTATTAATTTTTTTTGCCAGCAGACAGATCGCTACATCATTTATTATTCATTTATGTTTCTCCTATCTGCCAATCAATTCTCTCACCATTGGGCACAATAAAGTTTGACACATCAGTAGTCTTATATGTTATCAATTTAAGATCATTTTATCTGATTTGTTTTTATAGGCGGCTTCAAAAATAGTATTATTATTATTTTTTTTAATAATTTAATAGCTGCTAGGGGCAGCACTCATTATATTCATTTTGAAAAAAGAGAGATACATTGTGATCTAGACTTGTTCATGACCCATACCTACCTCCAATCGCTCCATGCTATCTATTTCTATCAGTCAATACAAAAATAGTATTATTGTTCTTATTAATAATAAGTAAATAATAAGCTTAGCAGTTTTTTCAGTGGACCAATAGGATCAATTAATTTTCCTAATCGAACATTAGGCATTTCCCTTTTCGACCTTTCCCCACGGAGTCTCATGGAATAGGATTGAAAATGAGAGGTGGGGATTGCATGGCACATATCAGGCAGTATCTCCAATGCCTGATACTAGTATAGATACTGTTAATTTTAGACTTTCAGATTAATACAATGTTCAGAAAATAGAAATCTATCTAAATTTTAGATTAATGTTAAATGCTGTTAGGATTTCCAGAATTAAGCATAAGTGGAGAAATAAACAAAATGAACTCACAACACACAAGTACCCTGGGTAAACCTCCTAGGAGGAAAAACCCAGCCAGAAGATCCTCGGATCTGATTATGAATTAAGCAGAATTTTCTGATTACAACTTATCTCTTAGGGCTTTGATGAAGCAGTTCACTTAGCAAATAGGTCAGCACACAAGCTGCTTCTTAGGTTGTCTCCAATAGGTCTGTAGTCTGCTGTCCAGGTCTGCACTTCAACAATCAGATCCGATCTTTCAATATATTGTCTGCTGTCCAGGTCTGCACTTCAACAATCAGATCTGATCTTTCAATATACACAGGTCTGCTGCAGTTCTGAGATTACATGCAGGGCCAGCACCTCTACTTGAATGGAAATCACACTTTCAGCAGCAGAGATGATGATGGAGGAGGAGCTACAAAGTTCGCAGTTGACTGGAGATAATTCGCACCTTTCTGATGTATTTCGCATTAGCTAATAGCAGACTGAATCTCACAAATGATATGTATTTTGCAAGTGACTAATGTTTCACTTTACATCTTTATTTATACCCATCTCATTCTTAATTAAGTTGGCCTTTGAATAAGGTAATTTTTGCGCCAAGGGTGTAGCGTGTCCTTTTAGGAGGCTGGGCCTATTTGGGGGTGGCGTGTGAGAAGGGGCCCAGCCCTATTTGATGATGGCGTGTGGGGAAAAGGGTCCAGCCCTAAAGGGTGGATTCCAATGTTGCCTTAGGCAATTGGAATCCGCTCATTAAGGCAACAGGAATCCGCTCTTCTCCCTAATTAAAACCAACAGATACATCCACCATTGCACTTGTGTTTTTGTAGCATAATGTAATGTCCCCACCTTTTTAGCATCTCAGTGGAGTTCTTAGCCTTTACATTCTCCAAAGGCTAAGTGGAGAAATAAGGAGAAATTGATTAAATTAATTTCTTATAAGTCATTAAATAAAAAAAAAAAAAAAAGATGACTTTATATTTAATTAATTTAATTAAAAGTGACTTAAGTGATTTATTTAAATATTTTAATGTTATTATAAAGTTATAAAGTAACTTTATAATAATAAAGTCACTTTAATATTATAATGTGTGAATATGTCTTTAATCCCACATTGGCCAAGAAAGTGTTCGAGCTCTCATAAGAAAGAATAAAAAGGGACTTAAGAGCTCATTTTATATCATCCATCCAGAGAATTGATATTTGTTTGTTATGAACTTGGGAGAAGAAGCCAAGGGTTTCTGATTCAGTCAGCCATTGGAGAGCGACAATTCTTCAGTGTTGCAACTATTTGAGGTGGTGAAATATCCACTGAATTTGGCATTTCAGGAGAGCTTCATTTTGGAGTTCTATTTGGGCTTTAAAAAGAAGGGAAGACATCTAGGGTATGCAGATTTTCGAATATATATCAATTGCAGACCTACAGTTTCATTTGGTAGCCATTAAAAATCAGAATTGAAGCAATCATTTCAAGATACAATTGCTGCTACAGTACCTGCGCTACAGTAGACGCTACAGTAACCGCGCTACAGTAGACGCTACAGTAACCGCGCTACAGTAGACGCTACAGTACTCGCGCTACAGTAATCCGTGAATAGTGAAACGCTACAGTGGCGTGAATAGTGACGTGCTACAGTACTAAGAAATCAGGCATTTAATTGGCAAATTATTCGTAGCTACAGCAGGAACGCGTTTAATTGGCAGTCCATTGAAGAGCGGAGACCATCATTTGCAGCAAGCATTTTACATATCAGGTTCTCTAATTTTGCTATCATAAGTTTTGGAAATTACATGTTATACCTTTGTAACTATTTGGTGTGAGAATAACTAATAAAAACTTCATTATGCTGCTGCCACATAATTTCTAGTTTGCATGCCAAGTGTTTGATGATTTGTCAAGCAGCTGTAGTTGTTATTTTTAGTTACTTATATGCATCAAAACCAATTGGCATATCATTTCTATGACATTGTTAGTCAATCTTTCATGGTTGAGGCATTCAAAACATTAATTGCAGTGTACAAAACCCAAACAATACAAACAGAAAACTCATAACAGCAAGTACAGACTTTGCAAGACAAGTGTTTGACAAAATTCCCAAGGGTAGAAATCAATGATTTAAGGGCAAAGTTAGTAAGGGTTCTTACATTGGTATCAGAGCTAAATCCTGCCATCCTGAGGGTTTAGCAATCACATGCAGCCGCCTGAGGTTGGCTCTCACAGATATTACACTCGCAGGCGAGCTTTGTTTGACAGGGAACAAGAATTTGACAGGCAGCCGGGCACCATGGGTGACAGGCAAGGGGGTAGCCCACCCAGAGGCGATAGGAACGAGGAGCAAGAAACAAGGGAATTTTTCAGAGTAATGGCTACAGGACAGCAGCAGATGGCTCAGGCCTTGCAGGCACTCACCACCATGATTGAGCGCATGAACCCACAAGACAGACAGAATCAGGAGCAAGGGGATAACAGGAGTGCAGTGGGGTCACCTAGAGCTCATAGGACTCATTCCAAGACAGCAGACAGGCCTACACGTCCTACCTTCATTAGAGATGAGCCTGAGGTAGCACCTACAGGAGAACCAGGAGAGGAGATGTTCGCAGATATCCTCATGGCTGCGAATGACGAATGGGATTTATTAACTCCATAGGTGCGAGAGAGGATGACATTCGAGAGATTTGTTAATCAGAGGAGAGAGCATTACAAGTCACTCAGACAGGATAGGAGGCCTAGAGGTCAAAATAGTGAGCTAAATAGAGTTACAGGCAAGCTTACTATGCCTACATTTGATGGGAGTGGTAAGATGACAACTCAAGCTTGGATTCATAAGCTTGACACATTTTTGGCACTGAGGCCAATGACAGAGATTGAAGCTATCAAATACGCCACTTTGCATTTGGAGGGAGTAGCACATGATTGGTGGTACCATGGTATGGTAACACTTCAGCATAATCAGGTGACAGAGTACCAGGACTTCGTGGAAAGGTTGGTTGAAAGATTTGACAAGAAAGATCCAGAGGTTTACTTCCGGGACTTAGCACAACTGAAACAAACAGGCAACTTGGAGTATTTCATTGGTGAATTTCAGCGGTTGGCAGTCATGGTGCCAAACATTTCAGAGCGTAGATTGATAGTTCTTTTCATTGAGGGCCTATCCGAACCACTGAGAGGTTGGATAAAGGCATTTGATCCTATTTCTTTACAGGAAGCTATGAAAAAGGCAAGAAGTATGGAACATGCAGTCCCAACAAACAAATTTCAGTCCAAAGGAGCATCTTCTAGTAAGGATAACAAACCATTTTATAAAAAACCAGAGAGGATTGATTTTAAAAATGATTCTAAAGATAAAACTCCAGCACCTTTTGACAGGGAAACATTAAATGATTTGAGGAAGAAAAAATTATGTTTCTACTGTAAAGGACCCTATGATGCAAACCATGATTGTCCTCTTAGACCAAAGGGCAAAGCTAACAGAGTTATGTGGGCATACTATGAGGAATCAGAATCAGATAATTCAGACCAGCAGTCTGATATAGAGGAAATAGATGGTGAAAAAGAGGAAGACAAGGCTGAAAACTTGTCTAAAATGGAATCCAAGGATGGGGAAGGAGATGGGCAACTTAGGGAAGCTCGTCTCACAAGTATTAGGCAGGAAGGGTCATTCCGGATGAGAGGAGTGCTTGCTGGACAACGAGTCATAACTTTGGTTGATACAGGTGCCACTCATAATTTCATTGATGCTAGGATGGTGGAGAAGCGTGGCATACAAACAGAGGAGTTTGGGGGAATTAGAGTGAGGGTAGCTGATGGCTATGTCCTCAAATGTGATCGTAAGATCACTGGACTCCCATTGAAAGTTAATAATTATGACCTTAAGGCAGATTTCTATGTTGTGCCTATGGGAGATACAGATATAGTCCTTGGGATGAGTTGGTTGCATGATATTGGGGAGTTCACTTTTAACCTCAAGGAGATGGAGATGAGGTTTAAAGTGAATGGGAAGACACATATTCTTAAGGCAATCAGGGACAGTGATCTCAGGATGGTTTCTTTCCGGAGGATGGCTAGATTGATTCAACATGATCAGGTAGAGTGGGCAGCAGGGTGCATGTTGATGCCATCACAGGAGGGACAGTAGAAGATTGAATATCCTCCTGATATTCAGGAGCTTAGAGTTAAACACTCTAAGGTGTTCAGTGACATTCCACCAGGTAGACCACCAGACAGGAGTATTGAGCACATCATTGAGTTAGAGGAGGGGGCTAAACCCATCATGATTACACCTTACAGGCATCCGAAGAGGTTGAAGGATGAAATTGAGAAAACCGTAAAGGAGTTACTTGCTATGGGCCACATTAGACCAAGTAAGTCTCCTTTCGCTTCTTCAGTGGTCTTAGTGAAGAAGAAGGATGGGACATTGAGGATGTGCATTGATTACAGGGTGCTTAATAGGAAGACAATTAAAAACAGGTACCCCATTCCTAGGATCGATGAGTTGATAGATGAGCTTCATGGAGCTTGCTTCTTCTCGAAGATAGATTTGAGATCAGGTTATCACCAGATTAGAGTTAGAGAGCAGGACATTGAGAAAACAACCTTTAGATGTCATTGTGGCCATTTTGAGTTTGTAGTTATGCCATTTGGGCTAACTAACGCACCTGCTACTTTTCAAGCAACAATGAATCGGGTTTTCCATCCTCAGTTGAGGAAATTTGTTCTTGTCTTCTTCGATGATATCTTGGTGTACAGTAGATCTTGGGAGGAGCACTTGGTTCACCTTGACACAGTGTTGGATATATTGGGCAGAGAGTCCTTGTATGCAAAGGAGTCGAAGTGTGATTTGGGCATGACAGAGTTGTTGTACTTGGGTCACATCATCAGTGCAGAGGGCGTACGCATGGATCTTGAAAAGATTCGTGCCATTGTGGAGTGGCCTTCACCGGTGAACCTTACACAGTTGAGGGGCTTTCTGGGATTATGTGGTTTCTACAGGAGGTTTGTGGATGGATATTCTAGGCATGCAACACCCTTGACAGATTTGATGAGAAAGGGAGCTTTCTTGTGGACTCCTGAGGCACAGGAGTGTTTTGAGAAATTTAAGGAGTTGATGACTTCTTGTCCAGTGTTAGCATTACCAGATTTCAACAAACCTTTTGAGCTACACTGTGATGCTTCCGGGGAGGGCATTGGAGCGGTGCTTATGCAGGAGAAGCACCCTATTGCTTATGAGAGCAGGAAATTGAGAGGGCCAGAGCGGAGCTTCAGCATTTATGATAAGGAGATGTTAGCTATTATGCATGCTTTGGCTAAATTCAGGCAATATTTGGTAGGTAGCAAATTTTCTATCAAAACCGACCATAATAGCCTAAAATACTTTTTGGAGCAGCGAGATCTCAATGATAGGCAGCAGAAGTGGGTGAGCAAGTTATAGTCCTATGACTTTGACATTACATATTTTAGGGGGACACAGAATGTAGTTGCTGATGCCTTATCACGTCGGCCCCATTTGAGCTTATTGACAGACATATCGGAGGATTGGAGACACTTGATCCTTGTAGAGTATGCAAAGGATACTTGGGCAGTTGGATTCATAGATGGGACTATTCAGGACAGCAGATACACCCTTGTGAATGAGCTCATCATTTACAAAGGGCGAATATTTTTGGTTCCAGGATCAGCAGTGAGGAGGATGGTTCTGAAATCTTTTCATGATTCACCTATGGCAGGACATCTTGGTTTCTACAAGACATACCGGCAGATTAGAGAGCGCTTCACATGGAAAGGGCTCAAAGTAGAGGTACTTCAGTATGTTAGGGAGTGTCCCACCTGCCAACAGAATAAGCAAGAACACTCCTATCCAGCCGGTTTACTTCAGCCACTTCCGATTCCTGATAGGAAGTGGGAGTGTTTGTCTATGGACTTCATCACAGGACTGCCTAGAGCCCAAGGCAGGGACTGCATATATGTGGTTGTGGATTGCCTTACGAAGTTTGCACACTTTTTTCCAATCATTGCTACATACACTGCTACGCAGGTGGCAGAGTTGTTCTTCAAGGAGATATTCAGATTACATGGCTTACCTTGGAGCATTGTGAGTGACAGGGACAACAGGTTTATGAGTCACTTTTGGCAGGAGCTATTCAGGTTGTGTGCGACAGAGCTCACTCTGAGTACTAGCTACCACCCTCAGACAGATGGTTAGACGGAGATAGTGAACAAATGGGTGGAGGGATATCTCATAAATTATATAGCAGGGCAACAAAAGGCATGGGTAAAGTGGATTTATCTCTGAGAGTATTGCTACAATACCACTTATCACATGTCTATTCAGATGTCATCCTTTATGGCCCTGTATGGGTATGAGGCACCCAATTTTATGGATCTGCTTTTGAGTGACAGTAGAGTGCCCAGTGCAGGTGATTTGTTATAGGAGAGTCAAGACATTGTTAAGACTCTCAAGGATAATATAACTAAGGCACAGAATCAGTAGAAGCAGTATGCAGATCAGAAGAGGACTGAGCGGACTTTTGAGGTTGGAGATATGGTGTATCTTATGTTGCAGCCTTATCGTCAATCCACTCTCAAGAAGAGTGGTGCCGAGAAACTTAAGCCACGATACTATGGTCCATTTAGGATTATCAAGAAAGTGGGAGAGGTGGCTTATGAGTTAGATTTACCGGCAGAGAGCAAGGTACACAACGTTTTTCATGTGTCACGCCTCAAGAAGGCGCTAGGACATCATATTGTGCCTTCTACAGTACTACCACCCCTGGATGATGAGGGAAAACTTGTTTTGATACCAGAGGCTATCATTGATTTTAGAGAAAGGAACTTGAGGAGACGTACCATCCGGGAATATTTGGTGAAGTGGAAGGATTTGCCAGTAGAGGATGCTACTTGGGAGAATGAGGAGATTTTGCAGCATCCGGAGTTGAAGTTGCTTGAGGACAAGCAATTTCAGGAAGGGCGGACTGTAATGTCCCCACCTTTTTAGCATCTAAGTGGAGTTCTTAGCCTTTACATTCTCCGAAGGTTAAGTGGAGAAATAAGGAGAAATTGATTAAATTAATTTCTTATTAAGTCATTAAATAAAAAAAAAAAAAAAGGTGACTTTATATTTAATTAATTTAATTAAAAGTGACTTAAGTGATTTATTTAAATATTTTAATGTTATTATAAAGTTATAAAGTAACTTTATAATAATAAAGTCACTTTAATATTATAATGTGTGAATATGTCTTTAATCCCACATTGGCCAAGAAAGTGTTCGAGCTCTCATAAGAAAGAATAAAAAGGGACTTAAGAGCTCATTTTATATCATCCATCCAGAGAATTGATATTTGTTTGTTATGAACTTGGGAGAAGAAGCCAAGGGTTTCTGATTCAGTCAGCCATTGGAGAGCGACAATTCTTCAGTGTTGCAACCATTTGAGGTGGTGAAATATCCATTGAATTTGGCATTTCAGGAGAGCTTCATTCTGGAGTTCTATTTGGGCTTTAAAAAGAAGGGAAGACATCTAGGGTATGCAGATTTTCGAATATATATCAATTGCAGACCTACAGTTTCATTTGGCAGCCATTAAAAATCAGAATTGAAGCAATCATTTCAAGATACAATTGCTGCTACAGTACCCCCGCTACAGTAGACGCTACAGTACTCGCGCTACAATAATCTGTGAATAGTGAAACGCTACAGTGGCGTGAATAGTGACGTGCTACAGTACTAAGAAATCAGGCTTTTAATTGGCAAATTATTCGTAGCTACAGCAGGAATGTGTTTAATTGGCAGTCCATTGAAGAGCGGAGACCGTCATTTGCAGCAAGCATTTTACATATTAGGTTCTCTAATTTTGCTATCATAAGTTTTGGAAATTACATGTTATACCTTTGTAACTATTTGGTGTGAGAATAACTAATAAAAACTTCATTATGCTGCTGCCACATAATTTCTAGTTTGCATGCCAAGTGTTTGATGATTTGTCAAGCAGCTGTAGTTGTTATTTTTAGTTACTTATATGCATCAAAACCAATTGGCATATCATTTCTATGACATTGTTAGTCAATCTTTCATGGTTAGAGACATTCAAAACATTAATTGTAGTGTACAAGACCCAAACAATACAAACAGAAAACTCATAACAGCAAGTACAGACTTTGCAAGACAAGCGTTTGACAAAATTCCCAAGGGTAGAAATCAATGATTTAAGGGCAAAGTTAGTAAGGGTTCTTACACATAAATCTGCCATTGTTTGTATTGTGCAGTTAATCATGATTCATGGAAGTATTTATTCACTGGAAGGGAGTTATTCATAGCTTGATGGCTGTTCCAATGCTCAAATTTGGGTAGTAGGAGGGGATGAAAAAGAGCATCCTTAGTCTCCTGGGTTCCTCATTCCAGTCCTATCTATCTCCTTGCATTTGAGGATGCATGACTATTTTGATTTTTCTGCTTCTGGAGATGTCAGATTAGCTGTGATGGATGTTAGGAGATCATAGCAACTGCAAATTACAGGTTGGTTTTGTGTAACTTGACAATCTTCTTACTTTGAGTTTTTCTGTATGGTGTATACTCATTGTGCAATGTGTCTGTTGCTGTACATCAATATCTCCCTAATGTAATTATATGCCACAGAGTGCCCTCTCGTACTCTCAACATGGTGATGGGTTGTTTACTCTCAATCCTCTTGAAGCATGGCTCAAATACAAGCCAACATAGCACAAGACAATTGATGATTATACTCGGGCACAGCATTCTGCCATGTGGCAGCAGTAATAAGAACCCTAATATTTTAATTTTTTATATTGAGGCAAGTGGTTTCTGGTACAAAGCCAACTGTTCTTAATTACTAGAAAAAGACTAGAACACCAGACTTTTGTTGCTTTTGGTGGCTTGCAAGCAAAAGCCTGTTTGTCTTTTTGTGCTCACAGGCAATATGATCAGATAATACTTTGGCTATTAAATAAAGCTGGATGGTAGCAATTTTGCACATCATCCAAGTTGAAAAGGAATAAGATGTATTTGTGTACAACTAACTGTGATTCCATATGCCGATCATAAAACTGAGGAATCAGAAGATCAAAACATTCTTTGATGATAAAACTCTTGATTTAGGTTTTGTTTATGAAATTGCAAAAGGCCAGGCACAATATACAAAGGCAATTACAGAAATTTGACATGGATAGCATTTACTAATTAATTATGCAAAGGAATTTCAATTGCAAATTACCCTCAAGATATGATGGTGTGGCATTGATAGCGTGTAATGAATAATTCTGCAACATGGATATAAGCACATGCAATAGAATTGGGTAATCCTGTCTGGCATTACTGGTGAAATTTATTAAGGGTGTCAGGCATTGGAGATACTGCGTCTCTCCCACAAAATGTGTACTGGATTTTTTCTGTATTTTCATCTTCCTGCATCTCTCTTCTGCAGTTTAGAGCATTCTCTCACATCCATTTGAAGTTTGAAACTGCAGACATAATGGTCTGTGTTGAGACACATAAAGCCTGTGCAGAGTATGTTTATCTTCAACTTCTGTAATTTCTTCTTTAATATTCCCTCATTTTCATCATATTGTCTTTTGATGTAAATTTCACTTAACTGACTATAGCAGCATAGGCATTGATGACATGTACAGAGTAATACTACAAACATGGACAGTGCAACAAGTGAGAGAATTAAATAATCCTCACAACCATTGGCAGTAATATTTTTTGGACATGTCAGGCATTGTCGATGCTACATCTCTTTAACAAATTTATGTATTGGCTTTTCACTGTATCTTCTGCATCTTGCATCTCTCTTGTGCAGGTTTGGGCATTCTTTTCACATCCATTTTAAGCTTGGAATTGCAAAGGTTAAGATTCGCTGCTTGCGATGAGACAAACAACCTGCACAGAGTATGTTGTCTTTGAGCTCTTTAATTTCTTTGTTCAATACGCCATTTTCTGCATATTGTTGTGTGGTGTAAATTCCATTTTTCTGTGAAATGGCATAAGCTCAAATAAACATAATCATCCTAGTCTAATCAGTTTTTGGTTTGATTTTATGCTATATAAGTAAAGGAGAAGTGCAAGTTTGAAGTGGTTCTCTTGGTGTATTTGGGGTCTTCAAACGCAATACTTGTATTTGTTAATTTGTCATATTTTTTAGAGATACATTAGAAATAGAATAGATATGATGTTTTTTGCATCTTGTATGCCTTTACATCATTGCTGTAAGTCACTTTGCTGCCATTTACATCGAATCCATTAACAGGATTCAGGACAATTGTTAACTTTCAATATTGTTTTCTATGCTCGAAAACATTTGTTTAATATGTTGCTACATGTTGATAGGCAAACCCAGCTGGCTATATTAAACTATTGAGATTTCGCTTTATTGTATGCTCTTTTCTTATTCACCTATACTCAACTCAGTTAAACATGGTATTTGTTTCATCCTCTACTTTTCCTTTCTTTTTACCCATTCCCAACAAAGTGCCGGAACTATTTCAAAGACAACATTTTTTGTACCATGGATTACTCTACCTTAGATAAAACAAGGTCTATGAGTTTTCTTAAAGGAAAAAAATTGTACTTACTGGATTTCAGAGATCACCCTTCGATTTTGTGCTGTAGAGTGTGCCGAGGCAAATCAAAGTTCGTTCTGAAGATAGGACTGAAGTCCTGAGTAACAAAAGATTGGAAGTCCTTCAGATTAAGTTTTTTAACCATGCTCTTCTATTTTGGAGAAGAGCAAAGAGGGAGCTGCTGTTGTTAATGTTGGCAAGTCCGTTCTGCCCTCGGTAAAGACTTTAATTTGACAAATCCTAGCTAAGAGGGAGCTGTTGTTGTTAATGTCGGTGAGGCAATGCTGTCCTTGGCAAAGAATTTAATTTGGCAAATGCTGGCTGGTAGCATATATTTTGTTGATAATTACAAGAGCTTTGGCTTTTTGAATGACAAACAATTTGTTGATATGGTAGAGCAGGTGACTGGTTTTTTAATTGTACTTAATAGTGGAGACTGTCTCTTTGGCTGGCTGGACTTTCAAGGTGTGAAGAAGAGAAATAAATCATCCAATTATTTTAGTAACCATTAGATGTGTTAGTGTCATCAAAGCACAGATTTTAAAAAGGTGGATAGAGGAATAGGTTCCTCGACATGCTTTCATTTCAATGTTGGAGGATGGGGGGTGCTTGAGGTTCCAAAGGGCATCCATGTGTTTATGTGATAGTTTAATGGATACTTGGCTGTAAGGAGGATGTCAGAGAATATCAAAGATAATAAAGTTTGTAATATGTAGGATTGTGCAGGTGTTATAGAGAATTCATTTCTTCATTAAGAGGGGATGCTAGAATAAATGAATAAGTATTTGAGGACAGTTGAGTGTTGTAAGGACCCGCTTGTCCTAACCCGAATTTAATCACCATAGTAACTCACAATCACACCCTAATTAAATTTTCCATTAATGCACATGTGAATTTCATGTTAACTGATATGCAAGTAATAGATAAGTGAACAGAACATCCATGCATCTCATGTCTAACATGCGAAACTGAATATGCATGTAGTAAAAGTAAAAAAAGTTAAGTGCGCATGAAGATTAATTAACATGCATAAACCATAATTAATTACGATATCGAGTGCATGAGTTATTTCGTGATAGATTAACATGCACAAACGCATAATTAAATCAACTAACTAAAAAGTTATTTAGTTACATTGCATGGTGACTTCCTGTCGCATTACATTATGGACCTTATACATCTTTTACATAACTTTTATATGTGATCATTTTGGTCTTTTACAATAAGATACAATATACATCATATAATTATTTCAAATTTTTTTATCTGGATTCTCTGATTAACAACCCATCCTGGTTCAACTAACTACATGTGTTATGGCACGGAGAAAAATAAATAATTATGATGGCCATCATTACCCTATTGGGTATTGGGGAGGTGAAGAAAATCACTCTTCTCTGGTTAGCCCATAAACAAGCACCTTGTTCTATAAGCATCCCCCATAGACAGGAAAATTAACCTTCCCCGGATTAATATCAGAAATAATATTAATTATATATTTCAAATTTTCTTAATTTCTTTTTCCAAGTAAAATCAATTTGTCTAATCAATCTTCAAACTAAAATTTTATAATAAAATTTTTAAATAAAATAATCTCTATTAGCAATTATTTTATTCTTCTCTAATAATTCTAAATCTTTCACTCTTAGATAAAATAAAAAGTCAAAAATCAAGTGCGCAAAGTAGGGTTTGAACTCGACCCAATGATCCCTTCAAACATTCCTTGCCACTACACCAAGTATCAATTTTGAAAACCATATTCACGAATATTAACTAAGTGTACTGATAATTTTTTACCCAGTAACTAATTATGCTACTGTAGACCAAAGAGGGAATTGGTGAAGCGGTTGTGGGAAATCAACACTCAAAATAGACATCGTGCCCCACCCCCATGTTGACCCCCAACCTCACCCCCCCTTCCCATTCTACTTATTAGCGCTTCATGTCATCAACTGAGGTGCCAAATGGGGGGTGGAGAAGACGTGGCAGATGGTGGCGTGGTACCAGGTTTCAGTGCCCTCTCCTTTTTCAACGCCTTCCCTGCCTCTTCTTACTTCTTGAAACCCCACGTGAAAGGTGGGTGGAAGGGAAGAGCAGGGCGTGAGGGAAGAAAAAGAGCTAGGCGTGAGGGGTCCGTTCTCTCCCTTGTGCGAAATCCTCCCCTGTGGTGGTTTGCAAACAGGATGTTGTGGACAACATTGGGTTTTACCAGCGTTGTGCTTTGGTGTGCAGATTCTTTGGGCTTTGGCCTTCCCTACCGTACCTTCACAGTTGGGTAAGTGACTCCTGGCAGTATTTGGTTGCTCTGAATATCGAGCTTTTTCCTTGTGCTAAAGGATTTTTCGTTGCTTCCTTCACTTTTTCCGTTGATAGGGATTTGATTTTGAGCAAGCTATGGGCTTGGGGAGTGCACTCCCTCTCAATCAAGCCTTGGACAACCTCTTTCAACTCTCTCACTGAACCACTTAATGTGCGTCCAGTTTGGGTTCGGCTCATCAATCTCCCTCTTCATTTCTGCGAGCACTCTTGCTATGAGGCGATTGGTAACTCTATTCGCCGTTTCCTAAAGGTCGATGACGCTACTTCCTCATGAAACACACTAACTTTGCCCGCATTCTTGTTGATATCGACATCTTTGCTCCTCTCCCGGGTGATGTGGTTTTGATGGTGGGGGATAGGCCTTGGTCACAACTGTTGGATTTTGAAGCCCTCCCCTGTCACTGCAGAAGATGTTTCTCTATTGGTCATCTTGCTTCAGGTTGCTCTTCTCCACAACACAAAGGGATTTCTACCTGGTGGAAGAATGCTATTGCTGACCACTTGACAGTTATTGCTACGGATTCTGCGTCTGTTGGCTCCTCCCATGAGGATGATGTCGTGCCCCCCCACGACTCCTGTTGCTTCTGCGGTTGTTTTTGTGCGGAGGTCCCCACTTCTGCTTCTCCTGTCTTGTAGCCCTCCCCTGCTGCTGGATCTGCTTCTGCTTCTGCTGTTTTGTCACAACCTATTGCTGTTGCTGTTCTGTAGCCCCCTACAACACTCTTCCAACCTTATGTTGTCACCGACGTTGTTGACCTTGCGGAGGCCCTTCCGATGGATCTTAGCATTGCCTGGTCTGTGGTTGCTCGCAGGGGTAAGGGGAAATCTTCTCCCTTGCCCCATACCCCCCCTCGTGGGGGTTTGGGTGGCCAGTCCCCCCCTTGAGTGGGGTTTGTTCCCTGGTTGGTTATGTTGACTTTTAACACTTTCGGATTAATCTAAACTCAGAAAATCAGACTTTAATTATTAACTAAATTAATATGTGAACAAAATAAGAACAAGGAAGGGAACAAAATAAGAACAAGACACGGTTACCCTGGGAAAACCTCCTAGGAGGAAAAACCCAGCCTGAAAAGATCCTCAGATCTGATTATAAATTATATTCATATGAAGGTTACAACACTTATCTCATGTACTTGAAGGTGATTGCATTTAGGACTGATAATGTCTTCCACAAGATTGCACTTTCACAAGCATCAAGTAGTCACATCTGCACCTTTAACCCTTCCAACAACAATCAGGTTCAAACCCTAGGACTGTAATATGTGAAGTCTACTCTTTGATGGACTGCAACTTCAGTTTGCTCTCCTCCAACCTCAGTTCGCTTTTCACATGAATGAATTTCATACTTTCACTGGCAGAATGTAGTTCGCTGATGTAACATAAGTATTTCACTGTAATGGCAGATGTAACATTCCTTCTTTAACTTGCATTTAGCATAACCATATATTTTGCATAGGATGAAATGAAAGATGAATGTGTATTATTGAGGTGAGAAGTGTCTTTATTTATATGATGCATTGACCTTGTATGTCGGCTTGTGTTCTTGTCGGCTTATCCTTTTAATTTATATTCTTTTTCCTTTAATTCGAAATGCATTCTATATAGGGTTGGCCCTATTTTGTTTGGCACACTAACTTTTATGTGGTGTGGAGTAGCGTGGGGTTTTTATGATGTGCTGTGAGGTATAGGGCCCAACCCTATATGTTGGAGAAGGGGCTGGCCCCTTAGGCGGATTCCAATGTTGCCCAAGGCAATTGGGATCCGTCATCCCTAATTACAATCAACACTCCCTCTTAATTAGGGAGAAGGATAATCTTACAACCGGGTTACAAGATTAGGGCCCAACCCTAAGTAATACATACAATGTTTAAACTTAGCTGACAACTTCAAATACTCCTGAGAGAGTATCACAACAAGTATCCCATAGTATCCATCTTGTACTGCCTGTGGAGGATGACTTCAAACTCTAACATGCACACTTGCAAGTCATGAATACATTCATGCACATCATGGAGTCCTTCTATGCATATCCATCATTCATTGTCTTTACCTCAGTCTTCTCCCAAAGAAGAATGTAACATCATAATCTTCCATCTTGCACCCAAGCATAGAGTGGAGATACAAAATCATTTCTCTCCATAAGCATAAAATGAAAACATAGTCCTCCATCTTGCACATAAGCATAGAATGAAATCTAATAAACATAATCTTCCAGCTCGCACACAAGCATAGACTGGATCCACCTTACATTGCCCGCAGAGGGTGGAGAGGATCTTTTCTACCATCTTACATTGCCCGCAGAGGATGGTTAACAATTACGCTTCTCCCTGAGAAGATTACAATACCATCTTACATTGCCCGTAGATGATGGTTAACAATTAGACTTCTCCTTGAGAAGATTACAATACCATCTTACATTGCCTGCAGAGGATGGTTAACAATTATACTTTTCCTTGAGAAGATTACAATACCATCTTACATTGCCCGCAGATGATGGTTAACAATTACACTTCTTCCTGAGAAGATTACTCTACCACTTTACATTGCCCGCAGAGGGTGGTTGATACAACACAATGTATCACAAAGGTTGAGACTCCCTCTCAACCAAGGCGGTGTTCTCCACAGCTCCAAGTCTATCTCAAGCTTCAAGAGACTTGGTGAGAACATTTGCAACACAGGATTGTCCTGCCATACTATACAACCCTGATAATAAATCAAAATAGCATAACAAGAATTTTGAGAAACCACACTGCTTCTCTTGATGCAACAATGTATTTAGCTACAGTAATACTTAATGCAATTGAGGACTGTCCTTGTAGGTCCAACAGATCGCAACAGGTGAATGCTTTAAGTGTTTTCCTTGTCCGTAACACTTCTTGACCAATCTGAACCTAAGCAGCTTCAACCCATAATCAATTGTGCCTCGCAAGTATCTTAGGATGTGCTTGGCTATAACATGATTAACATATTGGGGCAAGCTCATGAACTGGCTGAGAGCATTCACTGCAAAGCATATGTCTGGTCTAGAGTTAACTAGATACATCAGTGATCCAATCAACTGCCTGTACTCTGATGGATCTGCAAAATCAAAATTAGCTGCAGAAACACTTAACTTCTTTAAGTTAGATTCCATAGGAGTAGACATAAACCATCATTTTAAATCCTTTCAAAATATTAGTAGTATACTTTCCTTGACTTAGAAAAATTTCGTTAGATCTTTGCCATACTTCTAGACCTAGGAAATAATGTATTAAACCTAAGTCCTTTATTTCAAAATTTGAAGCTAGTTCTTTCTTACATCTAATGATAAGTTCATCTTTACCAATAAGAAATAGATAATCTACATATCGGACTATAATTAACATTTCATCATTGGATGACTTAAAGTAGATGTTAGAGTCAACATCATTTTACAAAATCTTAAACTTAACAAGTATTTATCAATTCTTTCATACCAAGCACGGGAGGCCTGTCACACCTAAATCTCATAATCCTTTAAGATATACCAAAATAGTTGGAGCTCCCTCTCAGCAGCAGCTGTGTCCAATCACAGCTTCCAAAGCACTTGAACTTCCTTCGAGTGTATGCCCATCCCAATAATTTCCCTTGAAGAATTAGTATGCCCTGTTTCAAAAGCATTCCAAGCCACTGAAAGATCCAATCAATTTTCTGTACTTCAGGATAGGAGAACATACACTTAAGCATCAAGTCAGTTCAACTATAATGAAATTAAAAATGCTTGACCCAAGAAAAGAATTATATGCTAATACTCATAATAAAAAGTAATCAACCAACATAAGTTAGAGTATACTAAACTCAGTCGGAGGCGTTCCCCCTTAACTTCTGCACAATCAATCTTTTATGTTAATCTCAAGGATCCTGTCCATCTATCTTTCAATAAGGTGGACCCATAGCACAATTGTTGAGATAAGATGAGGATAAATTCCATCAAGAGATTACACAACAAGATTGCCAATCAAATGTCATAAACGGAAATCCTAAGAGATCAATTGCGAAGTCTTTCAAGGAAGAATCACAAATAGAATCAGAGATTTGTAGAAAATAGTTTCAGCCAATGAATAGAAACATTATGCAATGTTAGTAAGACAAGATATAAATTCAATCTCTTGGAACAGACGACGGAGTAAGCACAATAAAGAAAACCTCACAAATCATCCAACCGTGCCCCATCAACCTCTTATAGGAGAAGTGATGAATCAGAACTCAAGATTCCATTAAGGTCCATAGTTGATCATTATCTTTGGTATTACAAAACCAAACAAGAAAGATTTGCCCTAAAACATAACTTCTTCATAAAACATTTATAGTAGATCTCATTCTTCAATGGTCAGATTTGAAGGTTGAGAACATCTCAAAGAATACTAGAACAACTTGGTGTAACAATAAACGAAAATAATAGTTCACTCAAATCAGAAGAAAGAACATAGAAATACCAAAGACTGAATGCAGCCATAACATCCATTAGTTCATCTATTTGCAGTTCAGTCCAGAGGAAGTAATCAAAAGTAAATCAAAACGAGTGAGTATTGATAAGATTGATCTAACAACAACATCATTCTTCAAAAAGATATTAATAAAATACTCATTAGTTATACTCTTTGTTAACCACCAAGCACAATTTTATGCTTGATCAAAACTAAACAGATCTCAAGGTAGTTTATGATAGTAGAAGAATCCCATACGTCAAAAAGCACATGAAGAAGATCTATATTATACTAACTATAAGGTTGTGTAATAGGCAGGAGAAATAAGTTTCTTCGTCTAGCATTAACCCTTGCATACTATGAACATGATTGTAGATCATCTTTCAACTAAACTTTTCTATCAGGAACACCTTTTAGTAAAATTACATATAGGTCAAAATATAAAGTCAAAGTGATCTCGATCTGTTCATTAAGAGTTCATCTCCATAATTAATAGGACATCAAATTCCTACAACTCAGTTGGTATACTTATATCAAAGATGCCAAGGCAAACAATCATTAGCTCCTCATGACTGTACACATCTCCATAAGTTGTTCATGTCAAGTAGAATTCAAGTCAATAAAAATGTCATGAATGAAGATCACGACTCAACCAAACATAGCTACTCACTTAGAATGCATATAAGTATTCATCACAAGAATACTTAGAACTTTTAGATCAAAAGATAATAATAGAACCAGTCCATGTCATTTAACATAATAACAATATCTAAATTACATATGCAGAGAACATAACAAGTATTTAGATCATAGTTATATAGATGACAATTGTGGATGATGAGTCTAAGACATTCCTGATTCCAATCAAAGTATTAATGAAGAATCGATCTATAATACCTTGCAATACTCAAACATAAATTTAGAATACTTCTAAGTTCTAAAAAAATAAGTATGCAAATCATGACGATATCTAAATAATGTTCTATATTAGATAAGTCTACCAACTAAGGCAATTAGAATCATAAAATCAATATGACTTAGAACTAGGTCAGCCACACAATAATACTTCAATCATTTGGATAAGCTAAGTATAATATATTTTGCAAACAAGAATGCAATGACTCAAAAATACTTAGCTTGAATGACACTGAAGAGTTAGATCTTCAAGCATGCTGGACCAAGATGTGACCATGCTAAACCTTTTATCACAAAACCTTTTCAATCTTTCCTCAATCCTGGACCCTGTCATCAATTATATGACAACAAGAAGGTGCAAAATCTAGGCTACAAGATGCTAGATCTGATTACAACTTGGCTTTGATACCATGTTGAATTTTAACACTTTCAGATTAATCTAAACTCAGAAAATCAGACTTTAATTATTAACTAAATTACTATGTGAACAAAATAAGAACAAGGAAGGGAACAAAATAAGAACAAGACACGGTTACCCTGGGAAAACTTCCTAGGAGGAAAAACCCAGCCTGAAAAGATCCTCAGATCTGATTATAAATTATATTCATATGAAGGTTACAACACTTATCTCATGTACTTGAAGGTGATTGCATTTAGGATTGATAATGTCTTCAACAAGACTGCACTTTCACAAGCATCAAGTAGTCACATCTGCACCTTTAACCCTTCCAACAACAATCAGGTTCAAACCCTAGGACTGTAATATGTGGAGTCTGCTCTTTGATGGATTGCAACTTCAGTTTGCTCTCCTCCAACCTCAGTTCGCTTTTCACATGAATGAATTTCATACTTTCACTAGCAGATGTAGTTCGCTGATGTAACAGAAGTATTTCGCTGTAATGGTAGATATAACATTACTTCTTTAACTTGCATTTAGCAGAACCATATATTTCGCATAGGATGAAATGAAAGATGAATGTGTATTATTGAGGTGAGAAGTGTCTTTATTTATATGATGCATTGACCTTGTATGTCGGCTTATCCTTTTAATTTATATTCCTTTTCCTTTAATTCGAAATGCATTCTATATAGGGTTGGCCCTATTTTGTTTGGCACACTAACTTTTATGTGGTGTGGAGTAGCGTGGGGTTTTTATGATGTGCCGTGAGGTATAGGGCCCAACCCTATACATTGGAGAAGGGGCTGGCCCCTTAGGCGGATTCCAATGTTGCCCAAGGCAATTGGAATCCGCCATCCCTAATTGCAATCAATAGGTTAGGTTCCTACGTTTGTTCCTTTTTGCCTTTGGGCTATGGTTCTCTTCCAACATCATCTCTCTTGATGCTGCTTTTTGTTAAAAGTCAACGCCCTAGTTAACACTGTTTTTAAAATAAAAAACAACTTTAAATAACGACGTTAATCATGACAGTAAAACATGGTATTAAAACATCATTATAAAATAACTAACCATCATTAATGTCATTAAACAACAAGATACCATCTAACATTATTAAAAGCAAATCAAGTCACCATGTGCAAAATGTCAACAGTATAAGTATCTGACATAGTAAAGTAAATCTAACTAGGGTCTAATTCGGGTCGTGACAAGTGTTGGCAGGATTATTGGCTTGAATGACAAACAATTACTTGGCTGTAGGGAGGATGTCAGAGAATATCAAAGATAAAATTTGTAATATGTAGGATTATATAGGTGTTATAGAGAATTCATTTCTTCATTAAAAGGGGCGCTAGAATAAATGAATAAAGTATTTGATGACACAGTTGAGTGCTGGCAGGAGTCTTGGCTTGAATGGTAAACAATTACTTGGCTGTAGCGAGGATGTCATAGAATATCAAAGATAAAGTTTGTAATTTGTAGGATTATGCAAGTGTTATAGAGAATTCATTTCTTCATTAAGAGGGGTGCTAGAATAAATGAATAAGTATCTGATGACAATTGAGTGTTGGCAGGAGTCTTGGCTTGAATGACAAACAATTAGTTGAATTCGTTTCTTTACAAGATGTGTCTTGTATGACAAACAATTTGTTGATGTGGTAGAGCAGGCGATTGGTTTGTTAAATCCAGTTAAACATTGGAGACTTTGTTTGCCTTTGGCTGGCTAGACTTAAGGTATGCAGAATATAAAAAAATCGTTTGACTATTTTAATGACCATCATATGTGTTAGGGTTATTAAAGCACATTTTAAAAAGGTGGCCAGAGGAAATATTGATTCCTTGACTTGTCGAATTTATTACAGTTGGATAGTCGAGTGACAAAACTAATTCAAAATTTTAGGAGTTTGTTGTCCTCTTGAGTGATATATCATGTGAATATATTGACAATTCTCTTTTTATGTATCTCTTACCTTGTATTGCTGCTGCCTTCTTAAGTTTTCACAGTTGTATAACTAGCTGCACATCTTATTTTTGAACCACTCAATTCAAGTTATTGTAAAGTATTACAAATTTAATATACGATTTTCATTTGCTGCTGCCTTCTTAAGTTTTCACAGTTGTATAACTAGCTTGCACATCTTATTTTTGAACCACTCAATTCAATTTATTGTAAAATATTACAAATTTAATATATGGTTTTCATTTTTTATGCATGAGCAGCATCCAAGTTTGTAGAACTGTACTTGCTTTGCAAATTTCCCTTGAGAAAATATGGGCTTGATATAGGTCTCAATTTTTTTTTTCAAAATATCTTCTCATTACTCACCATATTGCAACACTTCTGGATGAATTGTTTTCAAATGGAGAGGAAGGTTTATCTTGTTTAGAACCATTCCATTTAACTTTTTGGATTGCAACACAAGCAAGCATACAAAATTAACCATTAGTATAACTAAATTTATTCAGGTAGACCAAACATACAAAATTAACCATTAGTATAACTAAATTAGTACTTTGATTTACTTTGACGACTGACTATTGTTGAAAATGAGCTGCACATTTATATACCTAAATTACATCTCATCACAATAATTTATTTCTTCTACAATGTACTCCACTAATTAGATCTAGGTTACTTATTATTTAAATTGAATAAGTTATATACATTTCCACCAATTTATTAAATAAATTAAAAACCATTCTAGTTAAACCCACTTAAATTAAATTAGATAAACAAATTCACTTTCGCCTTTTTAAATTAAATAAATAAAATTAAAATAAAGTCATCCCTTTAAATTTTAAATAGATAGGTTGACATCAACCATCCACTATAATTAATTTAAAAAGCCTTTGCACATGATCTTATATTCCAAGTGCATCTCCACCATCCATCAATCATTTAATCTCCACCATCCATGCCCTCACTCAATCACTTACAAATTAAACCCTCAAGTCCTTTATCATTCCTCATGCCTTGTACTCATGGTGATGCACAAATCAAAGATCATCACACACTCATAACATGCTTATCACCGCCACCATAGGTCATTAAGACACATCAAGCATCCACATCAAGCATACACATACGAGTAAATGTTATCAAGATCCTGAAAAATCCAAAGAGCAACTACATTGGTCATATTTATGAGAATATCCCCTCAATGAAGACCACTTTCTTTGGTAAGTGAAGGTAAGAATTTGATTTGATCTTTTTTTATGCTCAACTTGAAGGCATTTATCAACTTTAGTCTCTTGTATTATGTTCTAGATCTAACATCATACATTTTGCCATGCTCAATTCCTTGACAAATCTTGGTTTTGTAAGATCTTTTGAGCTTGATTTTGCAAGTTTCTTCCATTTTGTAATTTTGGTAAGATCTTGCCAAGAAGTTTTATTTAGTGCATCTTAAAGAAAAATGGCCTCCATAGTGAGTTCAAAAGGTTGTGACTAAATTGGCTCCAAAAAGTCCTCGATTACATTGTTGTACACCGCGGATAACCTTTGTGTTATACATAGGGGGGAAAGTGACTACAACGCTTTTGTCTAGCCCTGCAACCATTCTGAGCCTATTCTGCATTTTTTTTGTGCACATAACATGAGGGTTTTACATCGTATGACATTGTGGTTTTGGAGCTAGTTTAGCCATGTCCAGTTCAAAAGACCTAAAAACATGCAAATCAATATAAAACACAATACATTATAGTACTAATTTTTTTTCCCTATATTTGGAAGCTAAGATAGAATCTCAATGGTCAAAATTCATACCATACAAATTTTGTAGAATCTATGTTAGATTTGTATAGCCATATAGGTTCATATACTACATCAGTTATTAAATCTATCAATTAAATACTTTTATTTTGTGTAGGCATTGTTTCAAAATAGGGAATGGTTACATGTCAGCATCAAGTATGGTGGTAAATTTTTAAATATTTGTTTTAGTAGTGCATGCTAGTAATAGGTATAGCTCTATGTTAACATCCTGCCAATAGGGCATCCAATCATTTAGAATGAAGCCCCTAGTTACACCACCAACTAGTGGGTGGTCACATTAAGTCAAGGGGGTCAATACCCCAACGAGCTGAGCTCCACTCACCCATTACCCTTAGTGTAACATACACCACTTACCAACTCCACTCTAGCGAGATGGTGTCACCAATTTTTTTCCACCACCACTAGCCAACCATTGATGCACTGTCACCTGATTAATGAAATAGTGCATGGTTTGTTTAATCTTCCTTAGATTTTTTTTCCTTCTAGAGACCATAACTTTTGACGACAATATCATATTTTTGTGTTCTTATAGGTGCTGAAAAGTTGGTTACAAGTATTTTATTCTATTAAAGGTATTCTAGGTATTAAGTATTTTAGTTTGAAGCCCATTTTTTACATGTTTTCTTGCAATATCCATATCTTTTGAACACAATTAAATTTTAGCTAGCTTAAAAAAATAAAATATATTGATAATATTTATTTTTCTATTTGACAAAGCTATTTTCTAATACCATAGGGATTATATTTTTATTGTTAACCCTCTTTGAGGGTAACCATCTTTCTAGGGTGAAGACTTGATATCAAAACAATAACACTTGTTTTGTAGGGCCTTCTTATAAAAAATTAAATTGGAAGCAAATTTTATTTATTGCTTCATATATGTGTGTTTATGTTGTTAGTCTTGCATATGCTCCTCTTATATTTCACATGATCTTGATAATCAAAGCTGATCTAATCACTTATTTCAACCAATACTAGTTTTTGTATGCTCTTCTCTTACGCTTTGTGTGATACTGAGAATTGAAAGCAACCATTCCTTTTTATTTTTCCTTTTAGAAAGTTCATCGTTTAACAAGCTATATAAATTCTTAGGAGCTATTATTTTTGGCTAAGCTAGATTTCTATTTTTTTCAATTGAAGAAGTGGCGTCACCCTCTCAAACCAAGCCATTAGAGAATCCTTTTGTATCATAGACTTGGGCCTCACATATCAAAAGGTATATTGATAAATCTCCTAGTCGAGCCTTGTTTAAGATTAGACTAAGAGACTTGACCATTTGCAACTTGTGATGCATTGGTTGACAATTAACCTTGAAAATTAATTACATATCTTTTGAATGAAATAATGATCCCAATCCTTTGTAGTTGGTGCTCTAAGATAGTGGATTGACACAATTTATGATTAAATTTGATATATTTTTGGTCTCAAGACAAACACGCCCATTTGAATAATACAACTCTCCATTATGTATTATTTATCTCCCCCCATGCAAAAACCATGTAAAACTAAATCAAAGCAAGTGGAACCCGACTTAATGAAAACAAGAATCATGGACCCCCTTTCAACGAATTCATTAAGCAAGTTAGAAATTCTTTTGAGATAATGATGATAATAACTTTGTGGATTAAAAGATAAATATCATGTTGTTGAGACTTACAAATCAAGGGGTAAAAGCACAAACCTGTGTCACACTTTTATAAAGGAAACGACCAACACAATTAAAATCGTTTAACTCCGACCGCATAAAAATGACATTTCTAAATTGAATTTTGAAATGATGCAAATCGATCAAATGTAGAAATATTAATGAAATTTAGGTTTATTATTTTTTAATTTTTTTTTTTTTAAAAATTGATTTTTTTTTTTTATAAATTCAAAGACAGATTTTTCATTGCTGAAAAATGGTGAAAATCAGGGGTTCTAGTCGGCGTCACCAAAAAAATGAAAACAAACTTTATTTTTTTTGATTTTTTTTTCCAAATTGAGAACATTTATATGTAGTGTTAAAAAAAATATTTAATTTTGATGTATATTTTTCTTGTTATAATATTTTGAAGTCCAACATAGCTAAATTTGACAATTTTCATTGGGCGTCACCTTTTGACTACTAAATTTATCATTAACCAAAAAAAAAAACCCTTTTCGAGAAGATTCTCTCATCTAGTGAAAAATAATTTTTTTATTTTTTAAAAATATTATTTAATATATATTTTTTTAATTTTCTAATCAGCCTCTTTTTTAACTTAAACTTCTACTTGCAATTTTTAATTAATAAAAAATATTAAAATTAATCAAAATACTAAAAAAGTTATATGTCTAGATTCGTGACTTCGAGCTCTACAAAAGGGTATTTTTTGATTTTTGTAAAAAAAAAATCCGCTTAAAGAAAAATTGAGGAGAAGTGAAAAGTTTTAGAAATACAAAGTTTTTCACCTTTTTTGTGCCACATCACATGACACATAGGCCAGTCCGGTTGGACTGAGTTTGGCCAGACTATGTCCAATTGAACTTAGTTCAACTGGACTAACCTTAGTTCTAAGAATAAAAAAAAGTTTGATTTTTTTTTGAATGAAAGCATTTGAACTAAGGGAGTTCGACTGAACTCAGTTCGACCGAACTTTCGATGCCATTTCAATGCTACGTAAGTGCCATGTGGTGCCACGTGGCTCGGGGGTAGTCCGACTGGACCAGATTCAGTCCGACCAAATTACCCTCTGTTGACCCAAATTGTGACACAACTCCATACTTTTGCCCCAAGGTGAATACGATGATGGCAGTGATAGTATTGCAAATCAAATGTAAATATTATAATGATGATTATCTTGTAAATCAAGATGAATACCATGACGATGATAACCTTATAGATCAAGAGGAATACCATGATGATACCAGTCTTATGAATCAAGATGAATATCCTATCAACCATAATAATTTTTTATCATTAACCATGGTCATATCCAAGTTGATGCATCTTTAACCAAAATCTAGATCACACCCTTAACACAATGAGGCTATTATGAGACACCTCCTTAACAATAAAAAAGGTTAATCCCAACTAGATTATTAAAAGCGAAAAAGTGACGAGTTCAAAAGAAAATATAGAAAGAAAATTTTGTTAAGGATTTCTAGAATTAGTGAATATGAATTGGTATCCAAAAGAACTTATAGCTAGAGTGATGCATCAAGTAAAGGAAACATCAATCATTTGGAAGTGTATAACTCAAGGTGAAGCACATGAATTTTTGAATCTGTTTATAATAATGTTATGAAAGTTACATGAAAATGTAGAATACATCAAATAGTTTGGTTTTTCGAAGTATTTCGACAAATTAGATCAATACATTACAAGGATACTTACAAAATGAAGACCAATTCTTTAAGAACCTAGATAAGATATATATTTTTGGTTTCATTAAGCCATCGATAAGCTTGAAAGTATGTTTGGATTATACATTAAAGGAAAGCTCCATTCTCAATTGTGAATTGTCAACAAATTTACGAGTTTGTTAGGAGTTACAACAAATTGTCCTTCAAACAAATGAGTAGTGAAACATGCTACAAAAGACAATGTCTTAATACTTTTATATACTCCTTTTAAAAATTAATATAATCGGTTCAAGTCTATTTGTGTTCAAATTGTCTCTATTATTTGATTGTTTACATAAAAAAATCACTTATTTTTAGATACACATTTGTTGTGTATGTATTTATCTAAATGTTTGTAAAAAATTTCGGAGCGTATTCAATATGAATAAGGTATTACTAAAAATGTTTTGTTATATAGAGAATGGTCAAGGATGACATTTGATGGCTTAAGTATAGTGATAAAATAAAATTTAAAAATATTATTTGGAATTTAAATTCAAATATAAAATAATAATATGATAAATAGAAATTGAAAAATATGTGACATTATGTCCATTGTTACCTAATTAACACTACAAGTACAAATAAAATTGAATTTGAAAGTAATGTTTAAACTTTCAATTTTAAAATGGAACTTTGGAAATTTAAAAATGTATATCATTGGTAGACAAATAAAATATTATCAACAAATTTTTAAAATATAAAATATTTTTTTGATTAAAAAAGAAACAAAAAAAACAAGGGTGTTGGCCCTTAATACAACAACTTGTAGGTAGTCAGAGATACAACAAAACGGGGGAGCAAGTCCCGCAAAAACAAGGTCTAATCCTCCACAAAAGTAAGAGGCACAAATTCATCTTGGGAGGAGGTCTAATCCTCCTGAGAGGAGTCAACAAAATCAACATCAGAAGCATTGACAGTCAAGTGATCAACTATAGCATCCTTCCACCAAGTGGCAACACCTTTGTGATGCATAAGAGAGCAATCCGAAGCTAAATGGCCTGTAGAGAAGCATTTTTGACAGTGAAAGGGGAAGCCCTCAAAATCCAATGGTTGAGTCTAAGGCCTATCCCCAACCATAAGAACCACATCCTCAGGGAGAGGTGAAGAGAAGTCAATATCGAAATATGTTATAAATACCAACCGAGTGATATAAATCTTTTTTATTTTCAAATTATCTACTCACTCTAACCATTAGAGCCATTCTAATTTTGGTCTTTGTTCTCTTATGTTTGCATACACCCACTTAAATACATCCCTTTAGTAACATAGATCTGTTATTCCTTGCATTAGGTGTGCTAGATTTGTTTGAAATATTGCACAAACCTCTTATTTCACATAGGGACCTCTAGATTGCAAGTGTCCTTTCAAAAATAAAACATTAGAAATTGTATCTAGTTATATACACGCTCAAACTTTTTCATATTTTTTATCAAGTTTGTTTCTTATCTTTGATTTCAAGAATCTTATGAGAATTAAAACTCTCATCTTCTGTTGAACCCAATATTGTGATTTAACACAGATTAATAAGTTTTAAAGTATTATAATATTGAATTGTGTAATAATTCACTTTGAATTAAGGTTACCTAAATCTTTGTTATTGATCCATCTTGGAAGTGATTGTACACAAGTTTAAACTATTCCATCATTGATGTTCCAAAATGGATCGATTGTTATATAAGATCAAATTTATTTATAATTTCTTCTTTATGTTATCCATTGATCCCAAAATTTTAGAAAATTGATTGGCCAATGTCTTTATCTTGTTATGAAAATTATATGGTCAACAATTGATCTACTAATGAGCAAACACAACATTCATGGCTTCAAGGAATTCATCTCAAGGGAATCAATTTCTAACTTATGAGAAAATAGATATTGCAATATTCTTTGTTGTATCACTTGCATATTTAGAATTTTTTCAAAAGCTTCCCTTGTAACAAGGTCTTCTTTGGTAGTGTGTCTAAATCTAGTAAAGTGGCACATTGATATATCATATCGTCACACAAAGGCACATAATTTTCTGCTTGCATTAAATTATAAAAAATTGGTAGTATTACCCATAGTTATAATTGAGTGTCAACTATTGAATTAGTAATGAGGACACACAACGAACATGGATTCAACTACAATTCAAATTGAGAGAATTGATGTCCAATTTATGAGAAATACATCTAAATTTGTCCATACTTGACTAGACTTGACTTTATCCCATCCTATGTTGTTAGATAAATATTTATTATCTATTTAATTCGTCTTTAATGTTTACCTTTCAATCTTAATTAAATAAATTTACAATTATTTAATTATGTCTAACATTATTCCCCACATCCTCCAACTAGATCAATTAATTAATACCAATTGAATTAATTAATTTATGTTAATAACCCTTATTACCAATTTTTCTCTATTATTTAATTCCATCAAATTCCACCACACCCTCAATTCGTATCTACTCAATCTTAGCTCCATTAAATCTATTTACATGGATCAAAACCTAAACTTTCCATCACGTGACACGTGTCCCTACCCTCCTCTTGGTGCATATTGCATATTGTTGTCATTGATGTCAACACATGTTTACTTGTTGGTCCTCAATGTTAGCAAAGGTCAACAGAGCGAGTGTTATGACATTTCTATCAAGATTCAATTGTGTAGTTTTCAAGTCAAACTCATTGACCCATTTTTCATGAGAAGTGGTTCACAAGAATCCATCTCTTATGAGAATGAATGTTCCACTCAGCACTCGTTACATCTAGGTGATGCTCAAAAAGGTGAATAATTGGACCTTCCTGGGAGGTCACCCATCCTAGTACTACTCCAACTCAAGCATGTTTAACCACTGAGTTTCCTCCAAGGTTAAACCCACTTAGCTTGCAACCCCATTTGCAAAACCTTCAATAAGTGTTGTGCCTTATGAACCATTTATTATAGAGCCCCTTTAGCTCATCAATTGATAAGTAAGAGTGAGTATTGTGATGACATATTAAGATGAGGATTAGAAGCATTAAGATGAAGAGTAGAAGAGGATCAAAAGCATTACGATGAGGATCAAAAGCATTAAGATGAAGATCAAAAGTATTAAGCTAAAGACTAGAAGTGTGATAATGAATTGGATATGATACTAAGCATGTTGTAAATTGTTGTTCTATCTCTTCTACTACTCCTAAGTAAGGAATTGGTGATTAAAAATAAGTTCTTCTCTCAACATGTTATTGAGAGAATGAGGTTGCAGGGAAGACTGTATGGGAGAGTGCTTAACATTTCTCTGCAGTTGCAGATATGGGCTTGTGGTGTAAAAATAAGCTTGTATGTGCTATGTACAATGTATCTTTCTCTTTTTTAGGACATAGAAGTTGTCACTAATGTCTTTGGAAGTGGATATTGAAGTGAGTAGATAGTTTGGTTGTTTATCTAGACCAGTCTAGGAAATGCAACACATTTCTCCCCACTTATATGATTGCTCCCGTGGTTTGGTGGATGAGCTCAAGATAATTGTATATGGCCCAGTTCAAGATCCAATTATTGATGTGTACTGCAAGTTTGGATTCAACTGTTAGACTTCGAGTCTATGTTTTATGGCATGTCAGGTATATCTAGTTCTGTATCTACTTGTTTGAGCCAACTTATTTTTGTTTGCATGTGCAAGATAACTATTTGGAGATGTTGTGGTACGTTCATGAAATATTATGTAAATTTTATCCACATGATTTTTGTTTTCCACAATACTTTGTGTGGTCTGGAGCTATTTTGATGAAAGATATTTATCTATTGGGCTTACCTGATTTGATTATGTCTATACCTTTTTTGTTTGCACTAGCATGAAGAATTTTGCTAAGGTGATTTGTGTCTAGTCTATCACTTTCCTTGGTCAACATTTACTTCTTTTCCACTGTGGAAGTGTTTGAGGTCGACCTCCTTGGGGTATGTGTGTTTCATGCCTATATGGTTCATCCCAACCAACTTGGAGTATGTGCACCACCTTTTGATGTTCTTGAAAACATGGAGATGTGTTCTAAAATTGAATTAGGTCCTATCTATCCCTTGGATTAGACCACATATGAGCTTCTCTCTCTGCTAATATTGTTGGGGCTGACCTCTTGGATAGTACACGCTTCATCATACTTGGCCAACTTGGTGAAGGTTTCAGGTGCTTGTAGGGGATATAAATGAAAGATAAAATTAGTTGTAAGTGGATAAGTATGGTGATAGTGGTAGTTGTGAAGTGTGCACATAATTATTTTATGCAAAATGGAAGTAGTGAGCGAAAGGTATCTATATTTAGATAAGAAGTTTGCTAGAGGCAATGAGCTGAAGGCAGCTGGTAGTGCAAAAGTGTTGTGGTGAGAACTCATCAATCATTTATAATATGCTAAGGTTTTAGCCTCTTTAGCAAGTGTTTTAATATTTAGGGAGTAGTGAACTTCCTTTAGTTGTAGCAATAAAACTTTATTTTTAGGAAGTTGTAGCTTCCTTGGGTTGTAGCCCTAAAATAAAGTTGTAAACCTATTTATATTATTGTGAGGTTGGATTTGGATAGTAGTTCCTAGCAACTTTTCTCACCATGGTTTTTTCACTTGTGGGATTTTCCACGTATATTTGGTGTTCTCTTATGTACTTGTGTTGATTGTTTTATCTTTTGGTGCTGATTAGATTAAGGGTTTGAATTAAAAGTTGAAGCAAAAAATTTTAAATTTCAAGGGATACTGATTCACCCACCTTCTCAATATTTGGTGTGTTAAAAAATTGGAGTCAAAGCCAAGTTCCTTTGAATAATCTTAAGCACTTGAGGAAGATCTGAGATGGATGAAGATGGATATGAAAAGGCTTCTAGGTTTTATGGAACAAAGTATACTTTTTGAGAGTAAGAATGGAAGCTTATCTAACCTCTCTAGAGTTTGGTGTTTGAAGCTTAGCCAACGATGGTACTCCCGTTGCTCCTCCAACTTATTCGACTGAGATTAGTGTGTATGAGAATTATGCCAAGGAAAAGAATGCTACTTTGAGTGGGTTGGATGATTTGGAACTTTTGAAAGTGATGAACTACAAATTTGCTAATTATGTATGGGAAAAGATTAGCAACATTTATGAAGGAGATAATAAAGTGAAGCAAGTCAAGATGCAAAACATCAAGAGCGAATTAGAGACCCAAAGATTAAAGAGGATGAAGATATTGTTGAGTTAATGCTTTGGGTGGATGAAGTGGTTAATGGCATAAAAGGTCTTGGTGGGGAAGTGAAAGAAGATGAGACAGTGAATAAGGTATTGAGATCACTCCCTAAATCATATAGTCATAAGGTATTTTCTATTGAGGAATCTAAAGATTTGGATACCTATTTAGTGGGTCAATTATATGGTCCTCTCATTGCTCTTGAAATGAGAGAGTTTTAAAAATATGCCCCAAAGAAAGAAACAACTTTTAAAGTCAATAAGAAGGCAAAGGATGAAGGATCTAATCAGATTGATGGATTCGATGAGGAGGAAGTAAACTTTGTGAGAAGACTAAAAAAGGGCACCAGAAGACAAAAAGGTAAGTTACCCTTTAAATACTTCAGTTGTGGCAAAATTGGTCTTTTTTCCTCTAAATGTCCTTTCATTGAATTAGAAGATAGCAACAAAAGAGAAAACTTAAAAATAAGTCTTTACTCCAAAGAGAGCAACTATTCTTCAGAAGATGAGGACCATGATTATTCAAATGAAGAAACTCTCTTCATGGCCTTGAAAGGAGTAACAATAATATTGATGTTGAAAAATGTAAGAAGTTCAGAATCTTGTAGATTGACAAGGGTAGTGAAAAATCAATGGATATGTGGACTGCTTTTTATGCAAAAGCAGAAGAAAATGCCTTGGTGATTGATAGTAGTTGTTCCAATAACATGATCCTCAAGAAGTGGAATGGAGTATCAGTCAAATTTGGAGATGAATGCTCTCCATAAATTTGTGAAAAGGGTACAATAGCCATTGATGGAAAGGATAAGATAGAGGATGTTCTCTATGTCAAAGGGTTGAAGGATAATCTAATCAAGGTTAGTCAAATGTTCAACAAAGGATATAATCTCACATTTCATGACAAAAAATGTGAAATAAAAAATATAAACTCTAGAAGATTAGTTGTAGAAGGATGTAGGATTGAAGATAATTATGTTTATCACCTAAAGGAGGCCAATGGGAGAAGGTGTCTATTGACTCAAACTATTGATAGTTGGCTGTGGAAAAAGAGGATGGGGCTCATGAAATTTGACAACCTTGTGAAGATCAACTCTACACATGCACTAAGAGACATGCCAAAGATTATCAAGCCCGCTAACATGTTGTGTAAAAAATATCGGATGGGAAAGAAAAAAATAACAAATTTCAAGAACAAGGAGTACTCCTCTACACGACCCTTGGAGTTGATACACACTAACTTGTGCAGACCTAATAGGACATAGAGTCTCCAAGGTGAAATGTATTTTATGTTGCTTATTGATGATTACTCTAACGACATGGTGGTTACATTTTTGAAAGAAAAATCATAAGCTCTTAGCAAGTTTAAGATTTTTTAAATATATGGTTGAGAATGAAATGAATGATAAAATTAAATGTTTAAGATCTAAAAGAGGAGGTGAATTTAGAAGAAGAAGAAGAAGAAGAAGAAGAAGAAGAATGAAGGATGTCAAGGTAATATGTGATGAACCCATTCCAATTTTGCATGATAACATCACTACCATCAAAATTTCAAAGAATACAAAGATGCATTCAAGAACTAAACATATCTATTCGATATCATTTTTTGAGAGAGAAGGATATAGATTAGGAAGAAAAGTTGAAACATGTCCCTACAAAGGACCAAGTTGTTGAAATATTTACAAAGGCCTTTTCAAAGGATACATTTGGATATCTCAAATAGAATTTAGGGGTTGTTGCCTCTCCTTCTTCTAACTAGATGCATAGATGCATTTATCCAAGGGAAGTAATTCAAGACCTATCTTTACTCCTAGATTGATGGAGACTAATACTCAGGGGGAGTTGGTAGATGGTTGTTGCTAAAAAGGGGAAGCTTGTATGATAGTTGAAAATTTAGGGAAAGGCCATTTTCCCTTTTCCTTGATGTCAAAGGGGGAGAGAAAGATGGAACGTCTGATATAAGGTGTTTCCATTAATGACAAAGGGGGATATTGTTTGGATACTTCATATTATTATCATTGATGTCAAAACATGGTTACTTGTTGGTCCTTAATGTCAACAAGGTCAACTAAGTGAAATGATGACATATTAAGATAAGGATTAGAAGAGGATCCAAATTATTAACATGAGGATCAAAGGCATTGGGATGAGGATTATAAGTATTCAGATGATGCTTAGAAGTATGATAATCAATTGGATATGATGTTGAGCATGTTGTAAACTGTTGTTCTATCTCTCCTACCACTGAGTAAGGTTGAGCATGTTGTAAACTGTTGTTCTATCTCTCCTACCACTGAGTAAGGAATTGGTGATTACAAAGAAGTTCTAGTCTCTACATGTTATCGAGAGAATGAGATTGTAGGGAAGACTGTTTAATAGAATTCTCTACATTTCTCTGCAGTTGTAGATATGGGCTTGCAATTTGGAAATGAGATAAGTATGTGTTGTGCATGATTTATCTTTATCTTTTTAGGACATAGAAGTTGTCACTGATGTCTCTGGATATTACAGTGAGTAGACAGTTTGGTTGTTTATCTGGACCATTCCAAGAAATGCTTTGCATTTCTCTCCACTTATATGCTTTCTCCTATGGTTTGGTGGATGAGCTCAAGATGATTGTATATGACCCCAATTCAAGTTTCAATTATTGATGTGTACTGCAAGTTTGGATTCAATTATATTTCTAAGTTTGTGTTTTCTAGCTTATTACCTATATATTTGGTTTTGTATCTACTTGCTTGTGCTATCTTATTTATGTATGTATGTGAAAAATAAGTATTTAGAGATATTGTAGTATGTTCATGGCTTGTGTACAAATGATCCACATGATGATTTTTTCTCTCCCCGGTACTTTGTATGTTTTGTAGCTATGTTGAGGAAAAATATTTATTTGTTTGGCTAACTTGATTTGATTGCATCTATATATTTTTATTTGCACCAACATGGAGAATTGTACTAAGGTGATTTGGCTTTGGTCTATCTCTTGCCTTAGTCCACATTTACTTCCCTTCCACCATATAAGTGTTTAGAGCCAACATCCTTGGGGGATGCATGTTTCACCCCTACATGGTTTATGCCAACTGACTCGGAGTATGTTTGCCACCTTTTGATGTTCTTGCAAACATGGAGATGTGTTTTAAGATTGAACTAGTTCATGTTTATCCCTTGGATTGGATCACATATGGCCTTCTCACTCTGCTAATATTGTTGTGGCCGACTTCTTGGATAGTACACGTTTCATCATACTTGGCCAAACTGGCAAAGGTTTTATGTGCTTGTGGGGGATATAAATGAAAGATAAAGTTAGTTATAAGCAAATATGTGTGGCAATAATGGTTTTTGTGAAGTGTGCACAAAAATGTTTATGCATATTGGAAGCAGTGAGATGAAGGTATCTACATTTAGATAAGAATTTTGCAAGAGGCAACGAGCTGAAGGCAACTGATGGTGCAAAAGTGTTGTGGTGAGAATTTATCAATCATTCATGATATTTTAAGGTTGTAACCTCTTCTATAAGTGTTATAATTTTCAAGGAATAGTGAAATTCCTTTGGTTGTAGCCATAAACTATATTTTTAGGGATTTGTAGCTTCTTTGGGTTGTAGCCCTAAAACAAAGTTGTAAATCTGTTTATATTATTATGAGGCTGGATTTGGATAGTAGTTCCAAGCAACTTTTCTTACTATGGTTTTTCCCCTATGGGTTTTCCATGTATATCTTGTGTCCACTTGTGTTGATTGCTTTATCTTTTGGTGCTAATTAGATTAAGGGTTTGAATTAAAAGTTGATGCAAAAAAGTTTAAGTTTCAATGATACCGATTCATGACCCCCCCTCTCAATATATGATGTCATGTTCACACATGCATGAGCATGCAAAGATCACCTCATAATGACCCTACCTCTTACACATGTCATGGAAATGTCTCTTTCATGAGCTTCCCCATGTGTGCTCACACATGTGTGAATAAACCTTGCTCTTACACCTATGACACATTTCATCCTCATGCCTTCTTGTGACTCGTGTCACAAGGCTAAGCCTTTAATCCATGCCATCTATCTCAATCAATCATGACCATCCATTGATCATCACATCTTGGCCATTGATTTTCCTCATGAAAAACTTATAAATGAAGGCCTTTGCTCTTGTTTTTATCATCTATCTTCTTCCTAACTATATGTTGTCTTATTTTTTATCCAATCTATGTAATGCTCGCCAAAACACCATAGAGAAAATAACTAGACTAACTAACAATTGAAGATAATTTTTTTTCTTAAAATATTTACTGACGCAACATAGTAAACCACCACTACATAAGATCATAGTTTAACTTCACATATATGCATAAAACATCATGACCATATCCATATCCATAACATCATATAACATAAGCAGAATTAACATCATAACCATAACCATCTCAAAACATACATATATCCATTTACACTTTCCCTAGGGCACTCCAATGTCATTACTTACTATCAACACATGTAACACATCCACATAAAGAAGCCATTAACATCTATTACAACAATCACTTTTTCCCAATTAGTTACCATCTTCCTTATAATAAGAATCATTAGCTTTCAATGCATAATCTAACATAACCCATTATCCTTTTGGTTCATTTTAGGGCACCAAACCAAATGTTCCTAATCCCCATTTGCCTATTCATTTCTAACATCATAATCCAATTCCAAGATGATCTACCACATTTCCAATATTTCATGAAACCAAATGCATAACAATATACCCAGTGCCTTTATTGCCATTAATGAATCAATATCCAATATACTCACGATACTTCATTATGTTTACTTATACATCATCTACCATATACATGAATACAATATCCTATTTACAACAAGGAACATAACTCTCATTCATATTACAATTACATTTTGTATCCAATACATACACATGCCATATGAATCATATACATCAATCTGCTACAAATATCCATCCATAGCTGAGAAAACAAGAGGTCCACATCCACACAAGAGAATCCAATGAAGAACATCCCAATGAAAGAAGGAATCAAACCACTTGACCATATGGAACCATAAGGAATCACCCCTCGCGCTAGGAGATGACAAAAGATGCCACTCACACTCTATATCTAGGCTGACACCTAACAACCAAAGGAAGACCAATACAAAACAAGTGCAAGAGTGCAAATCATAAAATATCCAACCATAATTCCTCCAGAGGCAACACATCAAATCGAGACTCAAGGCACTAGGACCTACATGTAGGGAAAAGAGTGTCATCACATGCGACAAATGGGAACCTAGGCACCTATCTCGACCATCCTAGATGCACATGTGGAGCCATATCAACCTCTACAGATTAAGGGAGATTAGCTTACCTGGGTTACCAAGGCCTTCCCAATCCTATCCCAAATCTCCAACAATGGGCAAGGAAGAGGAGCCACCAACCATTTATTATCTTATTAAGATGAACTATTCTACCCAAACCCCAATAATTATTAATTAGATTATCACTTGATTACAAAGCATAAACTCCCAATGAGATCTTCCAGCGATCTAGACTCCGGGTAACCTGGCTGTCTACTCCACGCAATCCAAGTCACTCACTTGGAAGCCCACTCCCCCTAGCATGCTCCTAGACCTTGAGGGTAACATTGTAACAATGCAAAACATGACCATGGGCTCACAACCCAACAAGACCTGGTAAACCAATGTACAAAACAACCAATAACATCAAAATCACAACAAGAAGGCTTAGAAGAGACATACAAAACAAGAACCTTCACCAAGAATGGAAATCAAGGAACTAAAGTATAGGTATGAAATAAAGACCAATCCAAGAGAAAATCCAATCCTCAATAATTAGGCAATAACATCCCACTGGAGTTCTCATAAACATTCCTCAACAACAAGGCAACCTTCCTCTTGCCGGAGCAATCAAACACATAAGTACAATCCTCAATGATAAGGTACAAAAACTCTTACTGGAGCTGAAAAAAATTATTCCAGACCAAATGAAATCATAAACAACTCAGAGAAACTCAATGCAATCCAAAAATACCTCTGGGAAATGCACAAAATCCGGAAAACCAATCATACAAGTCAAACTGGCAATTCCGACACCCCTAGAGCAGGTTAGCGCTCTTGGTTTCTAGATTAGCACCTTTGGTACACAGAATGACATTTTGGGTAGTTAGAATGGCATTTGGGGTGAATTGGGTAGCGTTTTGGGTTGATAAGATAGCGTTTTTGGTTAAAGTGCATAAAATCAGGTGAAACTAACAAATGAAGAAGGGGCACTTGCCTAGGTTTGCACAGGAGCTCACAAATGACCCAAGAGAACTCCTAGAAGGTTTGGGAGATCAAAAAATCATAAGGGAAACACAACTATAAGGAACTACATACTCACAACAAGAATAATCATCCTTTGATAGGCACATACACTCTCCAAAAGTTCTCAGATTGACACCCCGTTTGCACATTAACAGGGGAAGACATAGTAACACCATAATATCTACAAAGAAACATTACTAAGGATATTCCAAGCCCATACACATCTCTATACCTTCAAAAATGGTCAATGGCCAAAAATCAAGTCACAGGGAGAAACAAACAACTCCCGACAAGCTACAAGAGACCCCAAAACTCACAAATTCAACACTGTAACAAAGGAGATGGAGAAATCGCAATAAAAGAGAAATCAAAACTCCATTCCAAGTCTTTTAACCCATACAATTCACAGAGATTTGGAGATATGAATCACATAGAGAAAAGACACAGACAAACTATTCCTGGCAAAGATTCATTTCCAAAATTTGCAATTAATCCAATTCTGATTCCAACTTCCCCAAATCTTTCCCAAATACAAATTTGATCCTTAAATATCAATCCTTATGCCCAAGAAATCTTTTTACAGACACCGTGCATACAATCTTTACCAAAAAAGAAATTTGCAGAGATAAAGCCATGAAATCCAACCTGGAAATGCATCCCAACCAAAAGAAGATTCGATGAAAAGAAATCTATTCCAACAAGCCAAGCAATCCCACCTTCAATCCAAGCTCTAAAAAAAATTCGAAATGCAAATCCAAAATTCCTCTGGATGGTAACCCAACAACATTCTAGAAAACTCAAATAAATATATAATCAAACCTCAAACTATAGAGAAATTTTGACCAATTAGAAAATTCGATGAAACAATATATTATACCTACCATACCATATACCAATGCAAAAATAATTAAAATAATATTTACAAAACTTACCAAGATCACATCCAATGGTAAAATAGGGTAGGTAGAATAAACAATTAATTAAATAACCAAGTTGGTAAAAAGAAGCTAAAATAATATAATCAATCAATATAAATAAAACCATGGACACAATTAATTATAGAAGCCCATTAATTATAATCAAAGAAATATAAATAAATACCCACATAATATTAAAACCACAACAAATAATTAAATAAGTAATAATTAATCCTCAATCATAATAATGATATTAAATCATTAATTTAAATATAAAACCGAGAATAATTAATAATAATAATCACTCATTAATTTTAAAATATTTATATCAACTATTTATTTAATTTATTATTATAAACTATATTAATCCATTAATTTAATTTAACATTATTAAACTATAAAAGTCAATCTAATTAATTAATAATTAAATCAAACAATAATCACAACACTACACAACAAGAATAACCCAAGGAATCACTAGACGCTAAACAACAACTCGCACCAAGACACTATACCGACATGGGTAATCAACTTAAATCTAGAGAATAGAGTGGCTTTTCATGTCATCTTCGATCAACTTGCCATTGGGATAAGACACGCTCAGACATGTGAAGCTTGGTGGAATCGATGTCTGGTACCTACAAACCTGTCATCACCAACTCAAGTACAACAACATATATAATAACATATTGTTGAACACAGAGTACCACTGAGAGGGGGGTGAATCAGTGGTTCCCAAACTTTTTGACTTTTAAAACAACTTTAGAATACCGGTTAATATCTTAAGCACCAAACAATCAAACCGGTAAAGCAAGAAGGGAAACTAAAGAGAACAATCACATAAATGCAACCCGCAACACCAGATATACGAGGAAAACCCAATATGGGAAAAACCTCAGTGAGAAATGTTGCTGGAGACTACTGCTCCAATCCAGTGTCACAAGTAAAACACTGGATTACAAAGATTTAGGGCACCAACCCCTGTACCAAGCCCCAACTTGGTGATGTATGTATTGAAATACAATTTAGATACAATTAAGGCTTCTTGTTGCAAATGAATTCTAGAACTCTTGATCAAATATCTTACTGCCGGTTGATAGTCTTTTCTTCTCCACTAGATCTCACCCTATCGGTTGTGAGATCACTCTCTTTGATTCTTGGCCTCTCTTCTCTTTCTCTCTTTCACAGTCTCACAACTTACTTTGTCACGCTTGGATGCTGTCTTTCTCTAACACACCTCACCGGTTTGATTAACTGTTGGACCTGCTACAGTTATAACGATACTCAATCACTACCGGTTAAACCCTCTCACTAGTTTGCTTGATCACTCACTCTGCAACTTTATTAGAATAAATTTGAAGGCAAAAATGATCCTTCTCTGCACTTAAGCTCTCTTTTCTCTTTTTGTTCTCTCCAAGCATCAACCTTCTCTGTTTCAAGCTTATGTATTTATATTCATGGTTTCCCGCCAAAAATGCATTCAAACATTACCGTGTTAGGTTTTCCTTTTCCAACTCAATTTGAATCCCCTCTGATATGATCTTCTTTTCAAGGATATGATCTTTATGACAACGTTCAATCACCAACTGAACTTCACATTCCAATGTACATTTTCTAAATCTGGAGTTCTGCACCACGCTTTTCTACTTTCCTCTGTCACTCGTCATTGATGGATTTGCTATTTCCTTCACCTAATAGGTACAAAGATTAAATATTCTTGCAAGATCAGTGCGATTGCTTTTCTAGCTTGCCTTCCTCGAGCTGCAATGTTCTGGCATCCTCCGTGACTTGCATGTTTCTTATAAAAACTGACTTGCCTGTAGATTTGTTACCTTGATGCACACTCCACCGACCTGTGTGGTACCTCCACCTGGCATCCAGCTGTCATGCCTGTCGACATCCACCTTTGCTTGAATTCCTATATTGGTTTGACATACTTTGTCGACCCAGGTTGATTACCGGTTTGGTATATGATACTGGTGTGACCACCAACCTCTTCTCTGTTCTGTATACCGGTTGTTGTGCCTTCATGATATACACACAACCTTCATCCCGATTTTATGCCTTACTGATAAGCCTTCGTTCTATCTGCTCACTCTCATGTGTATTGCCATCATATCGGTCACCATGCACTAGTACATTTGGGGCTATTTTCCGACGGCCTATTGTTGGAATTTCAACTATTTTTCATCGGACTGCCAACAAATGAAGCTGTTGAAAACTCATCGTCGGTAATTCTGACGGTGCCATATAACATCGTAATTCCGATGACATCCTGAACTCTTTCGACGACGGCCATGATTGCTCATCCGACCAAAGAATGTCGTTGGGCGTAAAGCATCCTCGTCAGATGGACTTCGGAATTCCGATGCCTACCACGAACTTGCAGCGATGACGACTACAATGAGCATCCGACAATAAAGTGTCGTCGGACATACAACATCCTCATCGGATGTTTCTTCAATTGGCGTCAAAATTTTGACGCCTGCCAGGAACTATGCACTGACGAGGATGCTGTTTGTCCGACGGTTTAGTCGTTGATGCAAAGTTGGGTCGATGTCGGAATTCCAACGGTGATTCATTTAAAAAAAAAGAATACGCATGCCAATTATAATGGTGCTTATTGGTTCCCTTTTATCATGTCCAATACAATATTATTCTTATATACTAGCCTATCCCATACAATATTGGAAGAGCAATATTATGTTGATTGAGAGAAAATCAAGGTGATTAAATACTAGCCTATCCCATACAATATTGGAAGAACATATGTTACACATTGTACATGTACCACATATGCTATGCCAACACAATTTACAAACCAACCTCAACAAATGAAATTTTGGCACCTTGCAAATTTAGTTACATTATCAACCACTCTCCCATTCAAGTTGATCTTGAAAAAATCAAGGTGACATGATACTAGCATACCCATGCAAACTCAAATAATTGCACAACAACATGAGTATGCATTAGGGAGGACCATACATCCATGAAGTAATCATGCTAAAAGCACAACAAACATGAGTCAACCCTGTAAAGGATGAAGTATTTACATAAAGTATGAAATATACCTTTGACACATATAGTGCGCAAGACACATGAATACACATAAGATATCGATCAAACATAAATCTTGGATCATACCAATAAAGAAGTACATATAAATACATGAATATATTTAAGGCATGATTTGAATAAGGATCATACATGTGAATATATGTATCTTATAAAGCATGGGATGTTCATTGTAACACGTAGAGTGTCCATGAATTCACTTAAGCACAGATGTTGTGCATGGAGCATGAATAATACACTCAAAACGTGAGGAATACAAATGAATACACACGAGTCATAAGGAATACAAATGAATAGATTGAAGCATGAAACATACAATGAGCACTTAAAGCATGAAGCATACAAACAAATACACTTGAATTATGAAGCATACAATGAATACTTAAATCATGAGGCATACTCATGAATATACTTAACGCATAAAGAAGGAAGCATACATAAAGCACGAGGCATCCAGATGAATCCATTGAAGTCATAAATCATACACTTAAATATATGTAGAGCATGAATTCTCTTAAGTCATGAAACATACATATTGTTACACTCAAGGCAGGAGCATGAAGCATCCATGCACAACATGAAGTAATACACACAAATACCCCCTAAGGTACAATGCATATATGAAAAAGTACATGTATAAATCATAAAATGAGGAAATCATGTTGAGGACACAACATACACATTAATATCCATAATTTATCAGGTATATATATATGTAAAACATACAGTTAAGAGAAATATACATGAGGCACATGGATGCACTTAAAGCATGAAGTATGCACATAAAACATAAAGAATACATATAGAGCATACACATGAATATACTTGGGGCAAGAAGCATTCATGCAAAACATAGAGTGTACACATAAGGCACACATACATGTAAAGCATGAAGTGTACACATGAATTCACTTAAGGCATGTGATGAATACTAAGAGGGGGGGGGGTGTGAATTAGTATACCAAAAATTGTTGAATTTAAACTCTTAAACAATTTAGCAGTTAACCGGTATAACATATTTACGAACAAACTGGTTAAGACAAATGCAAACCAAACAAAAAATAAAGAATTCACCCACAAGAGCACAATCACCATAACACAAGACGTTTTGACATGGAAACCAAAATGAGAAAAACCACGGTGAGCAGAAACTCACAAGTAACTATCTGCAGAATAGAAACCAGACCGGTTAAGGTCATACAATGTTCTTCACCAGAACAGATCCTGTTAGGAATCTAGATCTCTATTAGGAGATAAGTCCTATTAGAGACTACCTTGTGGAAGGATTTCAGATTCACAGTTGTGGACCACCTTGTTAGAGGATTTACAAAGGATTTTCCAGGCCTACCCAGTTAAGGGTTTCAGACTTGTCAAAGATGTGAGTAATAATAAGTGAGTGATCTAGATACTAGCACAGTATGCTCGGTTAGATCCATGATAGCTCATTGTTAATGCACATTTAGCATTACTTCAGTCTTCAATATCTCCACACTCTGTTTCTTCACATAGACCTAATATTCTCTTCTATGATTGCACATACAAAACCCTCATCCACTATTAAAACCCTATCAACTACTAAAACCCTAGACATGATGTCCTTATAAAGGAATCTGATTTCATGTCGGTCCAATAGGATTACATTGCAAGTTCCTAGGTTCAATGCATCTAGACACATTTGGTAACATGACACAAAATCACTGCCAAAGTGTCGGTGGATGAGAACTCATCACAAAGATACTAGTTGGTAACTCACCATAGAGTAATATCGGTTCATACATTTTATCGATTACCGGTTGTCAAAATGAAGACTGGGAAAAATGTTAACTACCGCTTTGGGATCCTCAAACCACTTGAGGTCTTCATACTGCTTTGGGTCTTCAGTTAGTTTTTGACCAGTAAACACCTTCTACAAAACACCGATAGTCTAAAGACTATAATACATAATACCGGTTGGAACAATTACCGGTTGAGCATAACTCATACATAAGGAAATGATCATAAAACAAGTGTGTGTCCATCAATGACAATCACAACATCATCAAAATGCCAACAATCTCCCCCTTTGGCATTGATGGCAACACTTAGGAAAATTTTGACATCTAAGTGCTTTACAACAAAAATATGCCATAATCAAAATTACTCCCCCTAAGCATATACACTATCCCTTTTTGCAGAAAATACAATGTATACTACTCCCTTAAAGAAATAACATGAAAGTATACATAACATTCACCGAAATTTTAGATACTACTCCCCCTTTGCCAACAATGACAAAGTATTGTAGAATAACCCCTGTTTCTCGTTATCATTAAAATAAATAAGTGTTTATGACAATAATGAGTGAAACTTATCAAAAATTGATTTAAAATCCTGCATAAAAGTCTTCATGGATAACGACCATGACTCAAGTAATGAGGTAGCAACCTCACTTTCCGTCTGCATCTGTGATACCTGTTCTTCCATGGCATCAATTGTACTGATCTCTTGAGTTACCGTCAATGCTTCCAGATTGAGAAAGCACATCGGAAGAATTTGTAGTCTGGGTAAAACTAGTTGTAGCTCCTGCAAATCTCTTGTCTGGTTGCTAATCTCCAATTCTATCCTGGCAGACTGGAGCTGATACCGGTGAATAGTTTGCCCATATGTAGTGAAAGAATCATATGGCATCTTGAAGTTGCTTATGTATGCCTGCAAATCAGATTGCAGTTTGTCCTTTTGTGCAAGCACATCATCAAAAAATAGATGGGGTTGGCTATTTTGCTCAGCAGTAGTTTTCCCTCATCCATAGCATCTGTTATATCCTTCAGCTCTTTCTGAAGTTGAGACCGGAGCTCATTCAGTTTATTTACTAAGGTAGTGTTTAGTGCCTTTTGATGCTTCTTCTATGCATTAGCTTCAGCAACTTCCTCCAGGCATTGTACTTGGTCCTCTACCACTGTACATAGAAGTTTTAGTTGGGCCAGAGAGGAATCGGTACTGGGGAGGTTGGTTCCTAGAATCAAACTGGTAAGGGTGTCAATCGCATTATGAATGACATCCCGCTCCTTTTTCCTCCACAATGTTTCCAGTCTTTCTTGTGCTAGCTTTATGCCTTGCAGCAGCTCCGATTCATCTGCAGATTGGAGGTCAAGAGGACTGGTGATATCAGCCGGTTTGGCTTGACCACCGGTTTCCTTTGGAGTCTCCACTTGTTTGCTCTTTTCTGCTTCCTTCTTCTCTTCCGCTCGTTTCTTTTCCTCTTCTTTCTCCCTTTGTTCCGCTTCATGCTTTTTCTTCTCTTCCTCCTTCTTTCTTTCTTCTTCTTTTCACTTCTCCTCTTCTTGTTTCTTCTTCTCCTCGTCTTTCCGCTTCTCCTCTTCTTTCTTTTCCTCCTCTGCTTTTCTCTTCTCTTCTTGTTTCTTCTTCTCTTCTTTCTTTTCCTCCTCTGCTTTCCTCTTCTCCTCTTCTTGTTTCTTCTTCTCTTCTTTCTTTTCCTCCTCTGCTTTCCTCTTCTCCTCTTCTTGTTTCTTCTTCTCTTCATCTTGTTTCCTCTTCTCTTCCTCTTTCTTTTTCTCTTCTTATTTTTCTGCTTTCTCTTTGTCAGCCTTTTCCCTGTCCACCTTTTGCTTCTCTGCTTTTTCTTTATCCTGTTTCTCCTTGTTTTCGTTTTCCTTATTAGCCTTTTCCTTTTCTGGGTCTGGAGTGATATCTTCACCATCCAAAGCATCAATGTCAATAGTGTCCACCTGTTCAGTAACTGGTTCTCCTTCACTGTCATATACCTCATCCAGTTTTCCAGTTTCTGGTTCTTGTTCGGCCTTCTTGTTGGGCTTAGACACTTGATGCAACTAGACAACAACTTTGGCATGCAGATGAGTGTCCTTCTCTAATTCAGAGGATTTGCCTTCTAGTAGCCCGAGTCTTCTTCTTCTCATGAAGAAGAGACCTTTATGCGTGTCCATAATCTCAAATAATTCAGAATTGGAGGCTTCAGGAAAGTACTAAGCAAATACTTTCTCCCTTATTTCATGTTCTTTTTCTATGGCAATCCACCATTTTTTGTCTAAAGAATTGTATAAAGAATCAGGTGCCTCAGATCTAATTTCTGATGGTGACTGGTCATTGATACACAAATAGTTAATGACTTCCCGCTCTGTTTCCTCTTTCTCACTATCGGTAAAATCATCAAAACACTCCTTCAAATCACTAAGCAATTTTCTTCTTATATTATTAATAGTCCTTTGACAATGTGTCATTGGCTTATAAGAAGAGACGTCAATATTTACCAGTGTTGATGATGCAGGTGTATTGCCGGTAGTTTTTGCCTTCTTCCTTGTCTACCTGCTCTTCTTAGGCTACACATCTGATTCTGTATCCTCAGACCTAGGTGAGTTGCTTTTGGTCTTCTGCTTCCTTTCAAATACTTTAGCAGGTGCAACTTCTGGTTTCTTCTTGGCAGGTGACCGCTTGGTCACTTTTGGGCTGGCCGAGGTAATCAGTGCCGATACCGATGGCACTTCCTTTCCCTTTTTCGCAGAAGGCTCTTCAACTGGTGTTACCCTTTCCAAGTAGGTGCTGGTTCTCTTTTTCTTTGCATTTAAAGGAGAGGCAATCAGGGTGGAGGCATACCCATCCAACATGTCATACATCACCTCATATCCCATAGGCTCTACTTCTTCCTGTCTAGGCTCTACCGCCTCCATTATGCACTCATCTACTCTAATGATAAGGCAGATGTCCTCTTCATACTTCTTAAGAATATCACCATATATCCTCATCCTCTGGCTCATCTTCCGCTTGAATTCATCAAAATATTTATTCAAGATCTCAGGATATCCAGTTCCCACCACTTGGAGACTTTCCCTAATCTATTTGGTGACCGGTTGGTTAGCAGACCATTGAATATCACTGACTTCCAGGAAATAGCCTTGGAAGTAGAAAAACAAACCCACCAAAAGTTGTTCAAATTTGAATCTTAGGGCACTGTCCTGTTTGATGGACTTTAAGTTTAATAGAAGTTGCTTCAGCAAACAGGTGCATAGATCAAATGAGGCATCCTCTATGATCATTCTGTAGGCGGCATTAACCGCAACAACAGAGACAAAGTTTAATTTGCTGGCATAAAACGTCTGGTATCCAATCACCATGCAAGCATACTTGACCAAATCATCTTTGATGGTGTTGATGGTCATTCCCCATTGGTCACTTAGAGAACCGATGAGCTTTGTCATTTCATTCTTGATGACCTTCCTTAGGACTGACACCTCACCAATGTTGCAAAAACCAGTGACGACATGAATTGCTTTAGGCGTAATGTCATGCATCCTTTCAAGATACATCTTGTCGCCATGCACTCTGCTCAAGATGATGCAGATGTGGTCTTCCGTGAACTCTTCAAGAAAGTATTGTGAATTTTCTTCCTCTCCAGAATGTTGTATTTTGGTTTGATCTTCTTATCATCCCCACAAAACAGACTTAGCTGGGAATGAATCGCTAAGGATCCTAGGTCTTCTAATTTGCTGTCGATGTATCTTGAAATATCTCCTTCGACAATGACTTCGACAAGTATTTGGGACAGAGCATTGTATTTCATTTTTCTTTGAATGAATTCAGCTGAGTCCATAGGTGCACTAGAACTGAAGTGCGATGCAGAAGCCATGATTTAACTGATAAACAAAAAAATTCAAGAAATACCTTCACAATTTCAAAATTTAGGGTTTGACAAATGCAACTCACACTACACCACTTCGGTTGCTTGATTACCGCTTGGTGTTCTTCACTTGATTGATTGTAGATATCTCCCGATTCTTCTACAATATTTGAAATCTCTCTAAATCTCAAGTCAAATCACTTTTTGTTGCTCCGCTCTTAAAAAAAATTCTTCGCTTGAAAACTGATAAGTGAAAATGACTTTGAAAATTCCTTTTAAACGAATTCTTCACCTACCATAATAAATGCTTCACCACTAGGGCACAAACCCTAATTTTTCCTTTTACCGCTTCACAATCTTCTATCAATTGACAGGTAACGTATACAGGTTAAGGTCTTTTACCGATATAAACTGGGGGTTCAAAACATTTCATCGATTTATTCCCCCTAAGCTTTTCTGAAGCTCAGTTTGCCGGTTCAGAGACTTCCACACTAGGTGTAGAAACCGGTTCATCTTGTGACACTTTTTCAGGTTTCTTTTTCCATGTTTTATTCATTCCTTCTTGAACGGTTTCAACATCAATCTTCCCTTCTAGAGTGACTGGTATATCATCTGATAGGTTCTTTCTCATTTTGCAGGTTCTGGCAAGGTGTCCCAGTTTGTTGCAATGATAGCATACCATTCCAGCTGTTCTCCATGGTCCATTGTTCATTCTACCATTCTTCCTCCTACATGTTGCAGCAATGTGACCGCTACCATGGCAGATCAAACAAGTTGCTCTCCAACCGGTTGCCGCTTGATAGCCACCACCACCTGACTGATGGTCATAGGCATTATACCAGTTTGGATTCCGGTTCACAGATGACTCAGGAAAAATTCCTTGAGTCCTTTGAGAATATCTCCCAGTGTTGTGCATAACAGACCTGCATTCAAATGCTTTATGCCCAAACTTGTTGCATGCATAATAGTTTCCATTGAATCTATTGGATCTAGGCTTATCATTTAGAAAATAAGGAAAATTATTGTAGGCCTTATTTCTACACACATTAGTAGTATGTCCTTCCTTGAGACAGTTAAAGCAAACAGGTTTAAATTTTGCTTACCTTTATCCTTTGATGTCGGTTGCTTCTTTGATGCTCCATCTTTTGTTCTAGAGGTCTCACCTTCCTCATAACTGGAAAAACCAAGTCCAATGGTATTCTTTACCGGTTTTGCTGATTCAAGCTTTTGTTCTAGCTTAACAGTACTCTTATTGAATTTGGCAAGTATTTCCTTTGACTCAGTGAGTTTCTTGGAAATAGCAGCATTGGATTCCTTCAAGGTTGCATTCTCAGAAATAGCCATGTTTAGTTCACCTTGCATTTTTTCTTTTTCCACTTTACTCTCTTGGAGATGAGCGGTAAGGGTATTGATTTCTTGCTTCATCTTGGAGATCTCATGATCTTTATCTTTTACCAGGTCTTCAGCTTTCCTCCTGTTCTCAAGCTCTTGACACATTCTGATAGTCAGTCCTTCCAGTTCCCTTCTCAGGTTGGCATTAGATTCATTCAGTTTTTCAACTTCTTCAACTAGGGCTTCCATATCTGCTTCATCAGAAGAACTATTTTCAGTATCCATCAGTTTCTCAGCATGCTCTCTTCTTTTTGCCAGAGAGGCTTTATATTTGACTTTGAGTTCATCATAAGCTTTCTCAGTCTGAGTGAGATGCTGAGTAAGTTCCCTCATAGTGTAATCCCCCATATCTCCTTCCAAGTGGTTAAACTTATAGAAAGGTTGGTTTTGATACCAATTGATGAATACTAAGAGAGGGGGGGGGGGTGAATTAGTATACCAAAAATTGCTGAATTTAAACTCTTAAACAATTTAGCAGTTAACCGGTAATAGATTTACTAACAAACCAGTTAAGAAAAATGCAAACCAAACAACAAATAAAGCATTCATCCACAAGAGCATAATCACCATAACACAAGAGGTTTTGACGTGGAAACCCAAATGGGAAAAACCACGGTGAGCAGAAACTCACAAGTAACTATCTGCAGAATAGAAACCAGATTGGTTAAGGTCATACAGTGTTCTTCACCAGAATAGTCCTGTTAGGAATCTAGATCTCTATTAGGAGATAAGTCCTATTAGAGAATACCTTGTGAGAGGATTTCAGATTCATAGTTGTGAACCACCTTGTTAGAGGATTTACAAAGGCTTTGCCAGGCCTACCCGGTTAAGGGTTTCAGACTTGTCGAAGATGTGAGTAATAAACAAGTGAGTGATCTAGATACTAGCACAGTATTCTTGGTTAGATCCATGATAGCTCATTGTTAATGCAAATTTAGCATTACTTCAATCTTCAATATCTCCACACTCAGTTTCTTCACACATACCTAATCTTCTCTTCTATGATCACACATACAAAACCCTCATCCACTATTAAAACCCTATCAACTACCAAAACCCTAGACATGATGTCCTTATAAATAAATCTGATTTCATGTCGGTCCAATAGGATTACATTGCAAGTTCCTAGGTTCAGTGCATCTAGACACATTTGGTAACACGACACAAAATCACCGCCAAAGTGTCGGTGGATGATAACTCATCACAAAGATACCGGTTGGTAACTCATCACAGAGTAATACCGGTTCATACATTTTATCGATTACCGGTTGTCAAAATGAAGACTAGGAAAAATGTTAACTACGACTTTGTTCCTTCGTACTGCTTTGGGATCCTCGAACCGCTTGAGGTCTTCATACCGCTTTGGGTCTTCAGTCAGTTTGTGACCAGTAAACACCTTCTGCAAAACACCGATAGTCTAAAGGCTATAATACATAATACCGGTTGGAACAATTACCAGTTGAGCATAACTCATACATAAGGAAGTGATCATAAAACAAGTGTGTGTCCATCAATGAAAATCACAACATCATCAAAATGCCAACAACATGTAACATTCACATAGCATAAAGTATACATAAATACCATAAGATGTGCATACACGTAGCATAAAGTATACATAAATACCATAAGATGTGCATACACGTAGCATAAAGTATTCATAAATACCATAAGATGTGAAGTGTACACATAAGGCATAAGATAATGAATACATGTAAGCAAAGAATCGACATACATGTATATATGCAAGGCATGAAGTAATGCACATAAGGCATGAAGGTGCTATGTAAAGCACAAACCATACATATGAATACATGCAAGGCATGAATCATACATGTAAACCATGAAGTAATACATAAATACACATAAGGTACAAGCATATATGAGAAAGGTTCTCATGGAGTGGACATGCTGAAGACACATCGATCATGAAGCATACAAAAGAGAGGTATTCATGAAATAGACATATGAAAACATCTCATTCATGAAGTAACACAAATACACATACGATATAATACATATATGCTAGACACATGACAAACATGGTACAAGCACAAGGTATACATGAGGGAAGTGTACATATAAAACACCCATGGAGTAGGCATGCTCAAAACATATTAGACACTTAACAGTTAAAGGCATACTCATAAGAATGCAATGCTGGCCAGATCAATTCAGTTTTTTATTTATTTAAGAAGAGGGCCGAATCATTAGTTCTAACTGATTAGTTGTTAAAGTAGGTTCGTCCAATAGGCTAGCAGAATCATGCTCTAAATATTGTCAATTACGTTTGACAATATAATTTTCATGCTCTGCATCATAATGCTCCAATGTTGACCTTACCTAATTCTTTGTTTCTCATTGAAGCTTACACAAATGCTACTGAGGATTTCATGGGAGCCATCTTGTTATAAGATGGTAAAATAGTATGCTACTATTCAAAGGTTTTGTTTTCAGCAATTAGGGACTATCTAGCTTATGATAGAACCCTATGTATTAGTCTAGGCGATGAGAAAGTGTATAAAAAAAAGTATGAGAAAGACTCAAATTATGGGAATACAAATAGAAAGAAATTACATGATCATCAAGGGAAAATCTAAGATTGGTTGACAAATATAAGATAGCAACCATGCGGATCATACAATAGTGATAAGGAGAATGCCTAAATAATAGTCCATATGAATCAACAAGTAATAGCATCATATAGTCATAATAATCCTCACATAGAGCAACCATGGAGTCAAAGAACACTGTCCAATGTACAATTATAGCAGGATAAGAACTTTATATCCATCAATTGTATTGATACATTATTACAGGAGATAAAGAGCTATAACAGTCCCAATGAAGCTATAGGGCAATCATACTCGATTAAGAGCATGCAACAATGAATGTACCAGTATAAACATAGTGCCAATAAAAAGATTATGCATGAGGAGCATTTATAGAAATCAATGGCACAAAGGATAGTATAAGCCCAAACACAAAGGAAGATCATCACATAGTGCATATTTGTCACAAGCATTAGAAGTCACAAGAAAAATAAAATGTTATGAGTCACAATAAGTGACTTGGAGAGTGAGAAAACACCAAAAAGAAGGTCATCCAGATTGTAGAGAAACACAAAATCCATAGATTGGAGGTAGAATACAATTATGAAGGCATTGTTTTTGAAAAGACAGGGTTAGAGCCTAGTCATGGCAGTATCACAAGCACAATGTTGTCTAGATCATTTGATAGTCAACGGTGAAAACAAAGTACCACACTTCATTGTTAAAGGACAATCCCAAAGTTAGGTACATCAAAAGCATAAAAGCAACAGTTATAGTGGCTAAGGGTCCCAAAACCAGGAGATCGGTAATGTATAGAGGGTTAGGTGCAAACACCATTATGATCATGATCACCATACAAAAGGTCACAGTCCATTCATTGTAAAATAACCAAGAGAGAAACAATGACTTAAGATGCAAAGCACAGTCTTCCATTCATCAAGACAGTGGTATCAAAGTAAATACAATGAAAAATACAATCTTAGAAAGGAATCTTGATATTAATGAGGCAATTGGAATTTATAGCATTATAACTGATCAAAATTCACCATCATGGAGGTATCCTTCACAGTCATATGATATAACAAGAATGAATAATGTATTGATAGCCATCAAAGAGTTTGTCACAATATTTTATTGTAGTAGAACAATGATCATGATTATAATTTCAATCCAAATGCCTTCAAAGGAGCAACTTCAACATAGGATTAGTAGTCTAAGTACAATTTGCAACCATGGAATTTATAAATAGTTCAAAGTCCAACACAATGAATAATGAAATACTACTACAACAATTCTTCATGGACAGTCCATAACCTTATAACAAATACACTGATAAGGACAAAAAAGATCACTATTATCATGGGTCTGAGATAATATAAAATGATCAAAATATACAGTTATTAGTAGTCATAAACTGTCTTAGAGGATTGACAAAGAAAAACATAGGTGTTCTCCTCATAGAACATAGAGATATGAAGCAATAATGAGATGTGATGTAGCAGTTATAAAATTTGGATGAACTCAAAGAGACATTTACAAATAAAACCTACCCTTTATAATACCTAATTGAAAAAATGGATGCAATGCAAGTCCTTGTATCAGTAATGTCTGGCAGATACTAAAAAACTAGCACAATAAATTCCATATAAAAGTGGTTAGACTTAAAATGATAAGGAAAATTTAAAAATGCTAAAGAAAATGTCAAGTAATAAAAAAACTTACAAGGATGAGGCATATTCATAACTTTTACAGTCCGCCATGGATATCAACACTAGAAGCAACTCATACTATTAGTGTACATACAAGATAATATGGGAGTTCATTATACCCAACAACTTGTGGTGTTGTTGTTCGTGTTGGCTCTGTTGGACCCTGCAATTAAGATTCAATATACATTATTCAATAAGATTAACTGTGCAACATAATAAAATATTTAAAAGTGTGTTATCTTATTGAGCTTCGCTTGGTTTGGAGAATAGTTTAATATTATCTACTTAACAGGGCCAACCACGTGAAGGTGGAAGCTCATTTGGCCCCTCCCCCCCCTAAAATCACTCTAAATTTCTCGTTAACATCTAACATTCATTCATTCTTTCTACCATTAATAAAATATAACATTCATTCATTAATATCACATAATGTTCATTAACACATAACATTGATTAACATTAATTAACACATAATATTCATCAATATTAATTAACACATATCATTCATAACCATTCATTAGCACATAATTACATTCATTAACACATAAAAAATAGTCATTATCAAATAAGGTAGATTACAATCATTTCTTTTTTTGTTTTTTCTTTAAAGATATGAAAAGACTAAGTGGAGCATCATTTTCTTCATCATTTCCCCCCTCTTCACTTGTTCTGCCCTCTGCTCGTGCTCTTGATGTATGCCTAGTCCTATACTGAGGACAAGGAAAGTGAAGCGAACGGGGGTCCTCTGCAATAACAAAGAAATGGGTTAAATTCAAAACATTTGTTATTATTGTTAGAAGTATTTCATTAATTTAGAGAACATAACTATTGCACTCTTTATTTGATGGGGCCACATCATTTTGTCTAGCCTCAACCTCAACATGCTGAACACCCTCTAGATCCTCTGGAGTTCAAATACTAAAGGTTACATTAATGTTGAACACCAATTGCAATTAAATTTTTTTAAAGGAACAACAATGGTCCTCTTTACCTGATTGGGGAACATCACGTTCCTGATGTTGTGTACCCAGATCATGCTCCACTTGGTCACCACCGACTACATGCTCTTAAATATTAACAAAAAAGGTTACATTAATTACTAATCTAATTAGAAATTAAGATGTTTAATTGTATTAATAATTACATAAATAAATTTGAATAAAAAATGAATACCTCCACTACTGGGATGCACATCCAGATCTTCTTGTGCAGGTGGTGTTTCACGATTAGCAGGCTGCATTCCAATGTCATGCACATTGTTATCATTGCTTGCTTATTTAAAACAAATATAGTCACTTTATGTTGGAACTCAACATCAATTAGATTATTGGTAAAGTATTCAATTTGAAATAATTTTCATTTACCTTATTTACCTGTGTGACAGATGCACCAGAATCTTGTGTTTGCCCACTCAATTCTTGTAGCCAATCAACCACGACTGTATAGACTTGCTGGTAGGCAATTCTCTTGTCATCTTCTATGGGCGCTCTATTGAATTCAGAGCCTTGCATTTTTGTTTGGTATCATGAATTTTGCTTGCATTGTTTGATAAAAAATAAAAATCGTTTGCAATTTATAAATATTTTGATGTGATATTTCATTTACAGATACTTACAATTCACGTGGCAAGTTTCATATAACCACCAAAGACGAGTTTGTGTTGCCCGTGCTTTTCTTGTCTTGCCTTGGTTGCCTTTGACGTGTCACTTAGTCTATAGAAAGTTTGAAATATGTTAGATTATATAAATATAAAGTGTGATTAATTAGTACATAATTACATTCTTAATAGTATCCCATACCTTCTTTTGGCATCTAGTGGTGTATTTCCTTTTTTCTTTTCAATTCTCTCCTTGGCATCCAAAATCAGGTCCTTCCACTCCCTCTCTGGAATCATGGGGGGGTGCTCGTACTTTACGTTCTTCTCTAAATGGGTCATGTATTGGTCCCTCACATACTTTAGATATGTGCCAGCTTTTTCAAGGAGCTTGGTTTTGTCGAATGTGTCATTTCCAAACCACTCAACCATACGGTTTGTCAATTCATCTTTTAACCTTTTTTCTTGGTCATTCCATCTTTTAAAGAAAAAAAAAAGTTATTAGATTCAGAAATGAACTAAAGCTACATTTATTATAGTTCAAGATTTGGATCAAAGAAAAACTATTCTAGCAATGATATGAAATCAAAATAGTGGATTAGGGTTAGTTCACATATGATGTTCCACCTTTTACGTATGGTGGGCCCAAATATATGCAATGCAATGTCATTAAGGTTTTTATAAAAAATATCATTTCCTGCAAAAAATTCATGGGATCATTAGTCCAAAATGAGTGATCAGAAAGTAAATTACAATTAGAATATATATAATAATAATTTTAAAGTACCTAGAACCTTCTGTATTTTTAAGGGAATCGTTTCTTTGTCGCTCACCACCAATGTGGCCCGCACGAGAAGATCCAGGAAATGATGGTATGCTATCAGCAGTAGTCGCCTCTGGCACATCCTCATGTGCATCTCTTGCTGCAGAAAATGAATCCACTATGAAATGCACCCAAGAAAGAACGCTTGAAGGGAAATAAACACATAACAAAGGATAGAGAAAAAGAGGGATTTACCAACAATGGGTAGGCCAATATGACGTGCAGTAGAGGATGTCTACATGCTGCGTGTTGCCGACATTGCAGTCGGAAATACAGGTGGGGCTAACCTCTAATAAGGCGCCAATGACATTTGCATAGGAACATTGACAACACCTGAAGAATAATACATTAAAAATATAAAACATTAAATATATGAAAAGTGCAAGAATTGTAAACAAGGATGAACAATATTATGAACATTGACAATATCAAGTATGATATATTTTGGGTACTCAAAGTGATAAGCCAAGAAAACCGTCATCACTTGAACTACCTGCAATACCCTGATCATGGTCAACAAGTTGATGAGGACGCATAAATTGCTATAAAAACAACACGTACATTTTTAGTTAATAACATAAAAGAGTATAAAATATAAACAATTATTGAACTTTTGTTATAATTAAAGATTTCATTACTACTTACTTGCAAGTTTTCTATTGTCCGAATCAATTTTTGCACCCTCTCTTGTATCTCATTAGTTTGAGGCTCCACGGATGTCAAAGCAACAATCTCTCTACTAGTTTTTCTAATAGACTTTTTTATCAATTCCATAGGGTTTGTGGAATTTGCAGGGTCATCATTGCTTAATCCTATTGAGTCCACATCCCTAGAGAGGTGCTCAGGTACTGCAACTCCCTTTCCCTTTCCCCAAACATTCGTCTGTGATAAGAATATCATTAACAATTACAAAATTACTCTAAAACACTCAAAAAAAGAACATAATAATGTAATAGTTTTCTTCTATCTAATTTGAACAATTAAAATGAGGTTTACCTGCTCAGTAGAAGTGTTGCGCCCTACATCTCTGTCTATGCTATCTGATGGATCCATGTCGCCCTGTGACAAAGAAAAAATATAAAAACGTTAGCAAAATGAAACCAATAGACTTAGAAAAAAAACTTCATAATAAAATGGTATATTGGAGTCATTAACTGGAGGTTGGTTAATTTAAATGGTATATAGTATGTACCACCCCCATGACAGTAACTTTCTTTGTATCTATACGATTCAAATTATAATTGATCAACAACTCTTCCCCTGCACTTATTGATTTTATCGCACATACGAATACATGATTTCCCTCGCGCGCCTCAAATATGCAATTGGGTTGTTTATTAGTTGACCCAGGTTGCGTACTATTTATAAAACCTCCAATATTCCCTATTGCTTTTGGCCTTCCATCAATGTATACAACCACTTGTTTACTTTGATCATTATCTTTATGTTGTATATAATTTGTTGATAGTGCATACTTACGCATACTTTTTTTATATCGAACAATCTACATCCAATTATTGTAATTGTAACAAGGTCCGACAAACTCCATCAATTCATCAACTTTGTTGTAACAGACCTTTATGCCGTCCATGGAAAATAGGCCGAAACCATGTAACGACGAAGGTGCTATGTGATATATCCTATCGTTAACACAAAAATCGATGTTTATTGGAGGAAGTTCCTTGGGTACCCATTGTTTCTATAGGTGTTTGTACCTCAAGGGCACCTCAATGTCACCTTTGGTCTCATCATCATAAGAACATGACCCCCCTTGAGCAAGGAAATTTTTTATGTGTTTATTGAATTTTCTTCTAATCTTTCGACCTCTAGTTGATCTCCCTGTTGTAGACCTACTACATGTCTCACTTTCATTTTCTATTCTTGCATTTCCCTCACTCGAGGAAGACACATCTGACAAATACCTACTTGGTGGTACCTGCACTCCATCAAATGAGAGAGTTAGTTGGTAATGAGAGAGATATTTTATAAATGAGGGTAATGTTGATGAAGAAGTCGGCCCTAAAGTTGATGTTGAGATTAAAATTTGTATTAGTCCAACTGGGGCCTCAAGTGTTGACAATTGTATTAGATTTGCTACTAATGTCGAGGTTTGAAAAACTGAAGAATTTGTTGTCCAAGTAATTTTAAAAAAATAAACTGTTTCTATAGGGTGTATTGACTTATACTTGTCGATCCATGAGACTCTGTAGGATCCTCGTCAAAGGGGTTCAAGTTCCTACACATGTAATTCAATTATCTTATGTTAGCTAAAAATTACATAGTACACAACATGAACAACATGAACTTTGTAGACAAAAAGAATATTAAATAAAAAAAATATGTTGTCATCATAATCATTGTAAATTTTTTAATTCCTCACCTTTACTTTATGTAGAATATGCAGGATTCTGAACTAAAGGGTTGATGATGTCTGTAGTCAATGTCCTATTCCCACCAAGGGTGATAGCATCACACAAAATATATACATGAAATTAACACCATCAATTGAGCATCATAAGCATTACATTTGTAAGTTGATAAACAATAAATACATATGTATCATAAGCATCATAAGCATCACATATGTATCATCATATTTGTAATTGAGCATCATAAGAATCACATATGTGTCATCATAAACATGTAATCCATCACATATGTATCATAAATCACCATCCATCACATAGGTGATAAACAATCCACATTCTATAAATAAACACAAAGTTCAAAAAATGTCACATGTATCATCATAAACATGTAATCCATCACATATGTATTTAAAAAAAACATCCATCACATAGCTAATAAATAATCCAAATTCCATAAATAAACACAAAGTTTAAAAAATGTCACATAAATAGTCACTCTCCCCATCTCCATCTCCTCAGGGTGGCATAGTTCTACTATTAGGACCTGCTAGAGGTGGAACATGAATTAAAAATATTAAAAGGTGCATCATGAATTAATTATGTAATGGCATTAGAATTAAAAACATAATGAATTAATTATGTAACCATATAAGTCAAATAAATTTCTATCAAGAAATCAATATTAAATAGATAATATACTAATCGTATACCTCATACATTTCATTCATGTCATTGATCTTCTTCTTCATCCAACTCATCTTCATGACCATGATGATGATGATGATGATGATGATGATGATGATGATGATGATGATGATGATCAACTTCTTCTTCATTGTCATCGAGTAACTGTCGATCATGATCATCATCTACATCATCTTCTACTTCTTCAATATCTTCTTCTTACATCACATTATACTTTATCGGCCTTCCTCTTGGATCATGTCTAACAACAAATGACCAACCCGGTTTATGTGGAACCTCTGAGTAAAATACCTGCTCACATTGGCTTGGAAGAACATAGGGCTCATCCTCAACTGGTTCAAACAACCTTGTATTAACCATTGTAAAACCATTATCATGTTCAATAACAGTTCTATCAGGATCATTTTTATTCAATCGTAGCCTGTACCATTTGACGGCGAACAAAACTAATTTGAAGGAATTAAAGTCACACTCAAGTATATCATGCAAAATACCATAGTATCGATTTTGAGACTCTTGACGATGTATGCCATTTCTCGATGAAATATTTGTCACCTCAAAGGCTATAGTTATCCCAGAATCACAAGTTTTCTTCGTGTCATCCAACTTTTTGATGCAAAATTTATGACCATTGCAGCACATAGCGTTGTAGTGTTTGACCTGCAATATATCAAACATGTAAAAAATATTGCATCGTGAGTTGATAAACATATGGGTGATTAATAAATTTATATGTACTTGTTTATCTCTTAAACCACATGCTAAATCAATTTCCCTTTGTGTAACATTGGAATCTCCATTACGATGAGCTTCTTTAACCAATGAAGCCACACCTTCCCATGTTAATGTGCGACCAAAATGTTGACAACGTTCAATCCATACCGTCATCCAATCAAGATTGTTTGTAATATACAAATGTAATGTATCCCACTCTTGACCAACTGTACAAAAAATGAATAGACGCCTTACAACCGATTTATTTTGAAGATTAAGAATTAATTAACTATAATAACATCTTATAATTACCTCACTTTCCTCAATCTATCTTTCCCCGTCAAGTACTCCTCTTCAAATTTGTTAATGGGGTTGGGATCCCAAATGCAATCCATGTGGATCTTTGCTGCAAACTTAGGAAGATATTCAAAAATGTACACCATAGTCTGATATACCATATATCCCTCCACCATATAACCCTTAGGATGTGCTCTTTGTCGAACCAAAGCCTTCAAAAATTTCAAGCGCCTCTCAACCATCCACATTGACCTAGTGTGTACAGGTCCACACAATTCAATCTCCTCAACTCGGTGTATGAGGTAGTGTTCTTGTGCATTGAAAAAAGCTGAAGGTAGACACTTTTGCATTTCACACATTAGATGAGGAATTTTTCTCTTCCAATTCTTTATGGATTTCTTTACATGACAACCACCTACAAGATATTCAAGACGCAAAAATATATATTACTTAACAAGTAAAACAAATCACAAATATAATATCTATACAATGAACTAAACAAATATCACTACTTACCTCATGTATTTTCCAAGATCATATATGACTTGCTTGACATTATTGTCGAAGTGGTCTGGGAGAGATAGAGGTAGAACATATTGCAACAATTATAAAATCATATTTTCATTTTTTTCTAACATAATACAATGAAAAGTATAGGTACAGTATACAAATATATAGTAAATACACAAGAACATGAACTACCTTAATGAAGGTATGCCAATCATGCGTTTACATCCCTGACCCAAATTCACTTTTCTTTGATATGAGATTGTTTATGTTTGCAGCAAATCCTGTGGGAAACCAAATTTTTTGTATGACTTCTTTTATAGCATTGCTTTGCTGGTCCATTAATAACCAAGGAAGGTCACTTATATTAATCTGGTCTCCATGGCTATTTGATTGAACGACATTTTTCATTGCATGATTGGATTCCTGAATGTCACTACAAATTTTGACAATTTTTTCTTTGTCACGCCTTCCATCCAATATTTTCCATAATGTCTCTATTATATTCTTTCCAATATGCATAGTATCAAACAAATACACAATTTGTAACTTCTCGTAGTAGGGCAACCTACTAAATTGTCAGGGATAACTTTTTATTCCCTTAGGAAGGTGGTCATTAATGCCTTGACGACCTTCACGATCATCAATCACATCATCATTAAACAAAACACAATAGAAAAGATGTTATGACATAAACCATTAGATGGAATGACATTACCTTGATGATTAATTCTATTATATTCCAACTTCCACAGGCGAGGTGTCACTCTTTGTGGCTTTGATGTCTTCTCTTCTTTCCCATTAAAAAGATGTTTTGCAGTATTTTGATACTTATGATTTATGTGGAGAAAGTGCCTATACTCATCAAACACCTGCTTTCCTAAACTTTTTGAATGACGAGATTTCATCTTTGGACCACAAACTAGACATGCAAATTTTCCCTTTGTTTGAAGACCTACAAGATAATTTTTTAATTATAATTATCATGCACAACTTTAACATTATAACATACCACAAAAATGTGTTAGCCTTGGGGCATCGTGTATTGTCCATACAAGCATCACATGTAATTGAAATTGTCTTTGTCCTATTGGTCTAGAGACATCATACATAGTGACACCATTCCATAACTCCAACAACTCATCGATAAGAGGCTCAATATATACATTCATATCTTTAACTTGGTATTTACCTAATCGAATGAATAAAAACATTACATAATTATTATGACCATTTTACTGCAATATTTATAACTAAATATAGACGACTATTAAATGATAAAATACATGGAACAATCATTGCCAACATTATGTGCTCCCTCTTTATTAACATCCATGGAGGAATGTTATTGTTGATAACAAAAACAGGCCACACTGAGTAAACAGATCCCAATTCTCCAAATGGATTGACACTGTCCACTGCCAATGAAAGCCTGAGATTACAAGGTTCTTCTTTAAAGTGTGGCCACTTTTCCTCTATGTCCATAAATGATAAACCATCCACAGGCATTCGAATAATGTCATATCGACTTCTATTGCGTGCATGGTAATCCATAAATTGTGCCAAGCTAGTGCACTTGAATAATCGTTGCATACGTGGAATAATGAAAATCTAACGAAGAACCTTGAGAGGCACCCTTTTTGTTATTTGATTTGTTCGATATCTACTGATATGACATTCAGGGCATTCAATTTAAAATTCATGTTGTTTGTGATATATAATATGATAATTGGGACAAGCATCTATTGCTTGATACTCCATTCCAATATCTTTCATAATGGCAGATAATTCTCGGTATGAGCGAGGTGGAATATTTGATGGTGGTAACAAAAACTCACCTATCAATCTACAACAAAAAAATATAATTTGTTAATATAAAGAATATTAATGGTACATGATTCATCATTTATTAACTATAATGACATATATGGCATACTGACATATATGACATACCTTAGCATACGTGAGATTGTTATGTTGGATAAACCATTCATAACCTTCAAGTTCACCAACAACAATACAATGAAGAGAAGAATTGTTTGGGAGCCTTCATAAAGGGCCTCAAATGCCTTCTCAAGTAGAGGTAAATCATGAACAACATCAAGGTCATCTTCATCATCATGATCAGCTACGCCAATACTAAATGTGTCATCGATCAATGTATTTGTACCATCATCTTTAATTGTGTTTTGTGGCTCATGATTGTCATCTTCCATGGGATCATTATCTTCAGCTTCGATATTCACACCTCCATGTTCCTCCACTTCAAAAACCATATTCTTTGGGTTGTGTTGATCCATATCATGTGCTCCGGGGTGCTCGACCTATATGAAATTGATAAACATAAATAAACCATGATCATGATCTCATCATCAAGTGATTTCTTATGTATATAAATTGTTAAAACAATATAATGAAAAACTTACCAATGGATTATAATCATGTCCCCCTTCAATGTGACCATGTGGCCTACAATGTTTCTTAGTTGTTTTGATTAGAAGTCTTCTAGTCTTTAACCCCTTACAAATTTTGCAGGGACAATAACATTTTCCATCACCTTTTCTTTTCAAGCTAGACCACAATCTAGCAATTGTCTCCTTATTTTGTTGTTCGCTAATATTGTTTAACATGGTCTTTCTTCACAAGCAAAAAAATTGGGCTATATAACTCGTTATATAGAAGTTGAAATGTTAGTTATGAAATCACATTTTAGTATAATATACCAAAAATTACTTGAACATAGAAATCATGCAAATTGAACCAAAACCATTTAACTCTTCTTTTTCATCTCAAAACATATCTAATGACTTTGTGGTGATTTAGAGTAGGTGATATGCTAATGGATTTGTGGAATGCAATCCTTGTATCATATCTGAAGTTGACTAATGTCTATTTGGGGTAATCCATGAGTGTCTAATGTGAATTCATTATCAATGTTGTGAAGTCATCGAGAGTATGGTGATAGTCATCCTTATAGGATCCTGTCAATACTATCCAAATCAGTCTAAAAGGAAAGTAACTATCCATTCCCATGCTCATGCATACTTACATGACTAATGTTTCCCTTGTGTATCCTAAACATTGGAGAGACCTTATTTGACTTTCCTAATCAATGTGGTTGCTTTCCTAATATGAAATACTGAGTTCTACCCTTGCCTCTGCATCAAACTTCTCACATCATTTTTCTTCAACAAAACACACTGTTTTGATCCCAATCTTCCTCAATACCCTCAATGGAGGGGCATGTATAATGGTTTCAACATACAAAGTCAATGATCATACAATCCATTCTTCTAATCATCCTTGGATACATTACTTGGCTTCTAGGCTTGGGAAAACTAATATGAATTGAGCCAACACCATGAAGATAGGGTCAAGTATCATGACAACTAATCATAATACATGAAGATGGGGTTCACACCTAAGTGTTGGCTATCAACAATGCCACACTTCCAAAATTGTTAGTCTCAAGACTTCTCCTATTGGGTCAACACTCATTGATGGCCAAAAGGCCAAATCAATGTATCTAGGCTTCGAACTCCTTACTCTAGGCTTGGAGGACCCTACACAAGGTCAATGAACACTCACTTGGTATTACAATAGAAAGAGCCTTCCTCTAGAAATTTATTTGCAACACACACATCATTGGTAATCATTGTTATGATGGATGGTCTATTAGGATAGTAAATAAAATGCTGATTTTTTTCCACCCTTTGAAACTACAACTAGGTATTTGACTTGGCAGGATCCCCACACACCACTTCAACACCAAACATTAGGAAATTAAACCTTTTGCCTTCTCAATGCATTTTTTTTTTGTCTTTCACTGGTTTTCTCAGTTTGATAAATAGGGATATTAGACCTTTCATGGCATCATCACACACACAAACTTCCCCATATGTCCTTGCAAGTCTAATATATTAAATTCATTTCACCTAGCACTATCTGGTATAGATTCTTGTGTCCTGTCCATATAGGATGTTTTCACACCACACTATCATCCTTGACTCATGTGTGTGATGTAGAGGTAGGGGCATGTATAATGGTTTCAACATACAAAGTCAATGATCATACAATCCATTCTTCTAGATACCCTTGGATACATTAATTGTCTTCTAGGCTTGGGAAAACTAATATGAATTGAGCCAACACCATGAGGATAGGGTCAAGTATCATGGCAACTAATCATAATTTGTGAAGACCGGGTTCACACTCATTGATGGTCATTTTGCAACTCACCTTGAGTCTACATGAGCTGCAAAAGCTTGTGATAAGTATGAATGATTGTCTCCTTCCAATATGTAGTCCTTTCATATTTTATGTGCCTACACACTATGTTGTTGTTAAGTATTGATGTAGTCTTAAGACATCTCATGAATCCATTACATGTCCACACTTGGGTTTACAAACACAACTCTGTCAAAACAAAAACAATATCACTAGTAAAACTATGACTGTGACAATTAATACCCTTAGGACAATCATAGAAATTTAATCTATTTCATTTGGTTTTGATCCACAAACCCTTCCAAAGGTTTCATAGGGTCCCCTCACCCCTCTCTCTGTCATCAACCACTTCAAAATACCAATCGCTTGGTCCTCCCACCAAATTCTTCACTCTTACTATCTTTTACTGTCTGATACATAGAGATATCAGACCGTCCTCATGCCCAAACACATACCAAATCTAATTTGGAGCCCTGTACACATCATAATATGATACATAGCATGATACCCAAGTTATAATGATACACCTATGGTTACTCCTACCCAAGTGCAAATACAAGAAGCAACAGAAATGGGTGTGGACCAAGACAAATCAAGAATTATCATGACAATAGAAGACCAACAAAATTTATTTTTAGAGCCTAAGGCCAAAAAAAATGAAGAGAGAAGAAACATGGAGTCAAAGAAGCACAGAGAACAAGAAAAATAGGATCTATCTAGGCCCCCACCCCCAAGATGACTCCTCCAAAATTTTAAACTTAGGTGCACAAGAAACAAGGTGAAGAACAAAGGCCAAAGTAGTTTGTAACTACCATGAACCCATCCATCCAAAGTGATGAGAATATAGATGTTCCTGAGTGGATACAATTCAACTTTGAAAGGATAAAGAAGAGAGTATTGAAGAAAGTAAGTTTGCAAAAGATGATTGTTGAGGTTGAGGCCATAAGGAAGCCAAAGAAGGCAATGACCTTGTATGCCACCTAAAACTATGCAAGAGGAGAGATAGTTGCAAACATCACTATCCCAATGCCCAACAAGGATGACTGAGAAATTGATCCTTTTGATCATTAGGGAACTCGAGTGAAATTTAGAAAATAAACTAAATGGGGAGAAGTAGCAACTTTAGATGCAACTACTGAGACTATAAAGGTAAGGATGCAAAAATGATACCAATCTAAACAAGAAAGGAAGGCTATTTAGTATCATAGTACATGAAAAACTCTTTAAAGATCTTGATGCCCCTTGAGAGTCCTAAGTTTTAGGGATACTGATGCCTACTTTTCTTCCTAAAAAAGAAAGGCAATATTTGTATGCTATTAAGGGTAAAGCTACAATGATGGATACATGGGCTATGGAGCAAATGAATCACATCAGAACCTTCTTTTCTAAGTTCTACAATGTTTATGATGAAGCCAGTAAGTTGGAATTAATAATGTCATCTTGTGCTAATCAATGGGAGAAATATGTGAGGAAGTGAAATTAAAATGTTGAGTGAAAATAAAATCAAAGAAGCTTATGTATTGAGAGATGAAGATAATGGATTCATTCAAAGTAGTCTAGACGAGCTAATATTCAACCTAGAAATCACATAAGGAAAAAAAATAAGATGGTAAAGTGCCATCATCCCATGTTAACTGAGCATCGGGCTTATGATGAATACATAACAATCAATTTGGGGGCTCATCCATTTAGATCAGATAAGGATTGGTTGGACACTATATAAGTTATTTTGTCTAAATGGGATAAGAAGGTGGAAGGGAAGTTTGGGACAAATAGTAAATTTGATGAACAAGTCTTGAATGAATGTATAGGGTTAATTGTGGCTGCATCTCATGCTGCCAATGTGGTGAAAGCCTTAGAGAATTCCATTACCAGATTAAATAAAGTTGTTAGAGTTGTTGAATTTCAAATCAAATGGATAGATGGGCCAAATGAAAGATCTTTAGGCTAATATTTGTATAATTATAAGGAGTATAAGGAAAGGCAAAAGAAGGCTTCCTCCACAAGAAATCAAAGTCCGAATTGATTTGTCTCAAATTTTGATCAAGTAGATGGCAAATAATGGATTCTTAGTTAATTCGAAGTGATGAACTAGCAAGCTTATCTTTATTTAAGTAAGGGCCCATCCAAATACTATTAGTGAATTGCACCCAAATTAGAAAGTTTCCTTCTTTCTACAAGCATTTCAACTTCTTCCTCTACATACATAAAATCCAACTTCAATGTACACAAAGTATAAAGGAAAGTGTGAGTTGTCCACTCTAGTTTGGGATAGTAATTACTCACTTTCTCTTATTTGGCATATCATACTTCTAATCTGGGGTTATTGGACTAGAATGAAAAAAGTTAGCAACTTGCATGTTGGCTAGACTTCCTAGAGGTTAGGTAATTTTGGGCAAGTTATTTCATATAATTAAGGAGGTTTCCTGCTATAATTTGATGTTTTCAAGATATTTTAAAGGTTGGAAAATTGATGATTTGAGGCCTCTAGCACAGCTTATTTCAATTTTTGCGGCTCTTTATTCTCTTTGTTTCATGATACATTTTATGAAGGCAATGGACTCAAGTGCTAGTGATTTGCTAGTACATGGTTAATATATCAAGTTGTTGTCAATTCATTGTCTCATTGAGTTTTTGGTATTTTCCTAGTGTCTACATCTTCCATGATTTAAGAATGATCTAAAAATATTTGTTTCAAGCTTATTTATTTCAAAAATCACTTTATTTATGCTAACATTTGGTGTTTGAGGTTAGGGTAAATTTATGGAAAATGGAAGGGTACTATGTGGTTACTTCATTTATTTGATAGATTTGATTAATTTAGCATGTCAAATGGATCTAAAAACTAACCATGTTGATAATGTATGCTTAGAATATATGCTAGTAATTTGTTTTCTCTTGCTCCCTACTCTATCTTTCTTGTTAGAGTATAGTTGAGAGGCCACCACTACCACAATATATTTTTTATTTTTCCTAAGTAGATGATAGTTTATTCCTAATAGAATTCACATGAATCATTCAATCACCTTCTATCTGCAGATTATGCACTCATTTGATTATCAAGTGTTCACAAGTCTGTAGGTCGAGAAATAGTGTCTGTGCTTTTGGTTCATTGATAGTTACTGGTGCTAATCTCTTTGAGGCAGCTCCAACCATATTTCTACTAAGGTCCCCCATGTAACCATATTTCCACTATGATTCCTAAATCTGCAACTAGTTTATGAGATTACAGGGTGTCCCCTTGACACTTCAAATTAAGTTTGAACTAGCCTTTGGGGCCGGACATACCAACCTACTCCCTTTCTTGGATTTGTCAAGGGATTAATCCCTCCATCCCCATTAACAAGGGGTTATTTACTACATATATTATTTTCTCCCTACTCTATTTGTTTTCCCTTGCTCCCTACTCTATATTATGCAAATCCGAAATTCCTCATGCAAATATTATGCAAATATGAAGATCCAATGAATGAATTAAGGTGAATATTCAACAATTCCTCATTATGTAAATCCAAAATTAAGGTGAAGATTCTATCTCGAATGGTGAGTGTGTCGTTTGATCTTGCCAGGGGTTGAAGTCGACCCGGAAGCCTATGCGGGATTGATTGCACAAATGACTTGCCCTCTTTTTTTTTTTTAAGTAATGCCCGTTGTCGTCAAAATTTTGATAAATGCAGGCACTTTAAAAAAAACAAACAAATCTCATTGCTAATGCCTTCTCCGTCGAAACCAAATGTGAAATTACCATCAAAATTCTGATGAATTTGGGCATTTAAAAAAAAAAAAATCAAATTTGGTCACAATATACCTTCTCTGTCGAAAATCTAGACCAAATGTATTAGTGCCACTTCTACCGGTAACCTTTCAAACCGGTTGACATCAATGACAACTAAATGCCAAATTGCCAATAATCTCTCCCTTTGGCATTGATTTAAACTTACCGCAAGACATTTCATACTGGTTTGTTTCTCCCCCTTTGACACAATGACAAAGGGTACTGTATACTCCCCCTTTGATCGATACCAAGTTCCCCCTTTGACTTCTATGAATTCCCCCTGAACCATATAAATTCTTTCGTGTTCAAGTGCATAAGGAAGATGCCACAACTCCCAACTTGTGTTGGAGGTACTCAAAGGTGCTTACCGGCAATGGTTTAGTGAAAATGTCTGCTACTTGTTCTCCGATAGGGATATAATCCATCCTCACCTCTTGTCCTTCAACCTTCTCTCTGAGAAAATGATACTTGATAGCAATGTGATTTGTTCTGGAATGCATAACCAGATTCTTTGCTATGTTTATTACACTCAAATTATCACACCAGATAAGAATAGGATCAGTGATGTCCACTGGGATGTCCTTGAGGGTCTGCTTCATCCAAAGAACTTGAGAGAAACATGTAGCAACAATGATGTAATCTGCTTTAGCAGTTGATAGAGAGATTGAGTCCTGCTTCTTGACATTCCATGAGACCAACCGGTCACCTAGGAAGAATGCACCACCACTTGTGCTCTTCTGATCATCAATGCAACCTACCCAATCAACATCAGTGTATGGTTCCAAGATGAATTCCCCTTGGTTAGGGTACCACAACCCATAACTGAGTGTCCCTTGTAGGTACTTAAAGGTTTTGCTTACAACATTCATATGTGACTACTTGGGTGCAGCTTGGAATCTGGCCACCATGCATATTGCTTGTACTATATCTAGTCTAGAAGCAGTTAGATACAATAGACTGCCTATCATGGATCTATACAAAGTATGATCCACCATTGGCGATTCATCATTCTTGCTCAATTTACTGTTGGTCATCATGGGGGTACTTACTGGTTTACAATCCTCCAGTTGGAATTTCTTCAACATTTCCTTTGCATACTTGATTTGTGATATAAAGATTCTCTTATCTTGCTGCAATATCTGCAAACCAAGGAAGTATGTCAATTCACCAAGCATTGACATCTCAAATTCTGACTGCATCTAATCAACAAATTCTTTGCAGAGGACATCTTTATTTCCTCCAAAGATAATGTCATCTACATAGACAACCACACTGATAATGTGGTTCACATCTTTCTTTATGTACAAATTGATGTCAACATTCCCCTTTTTAAATCCTTGCTCCTTCAGGTACTGACCTAATCTTGAATACCATGCTCTAGGAGCTTGTTTTAAGCCATACAAGGCCTTCTTCAATTGACACACAAATATTTCATCATCATGCAATGGAAACCCTTTCAGTTACTCTATGTACACTTCTTCTTCTAAATTTCCATTTAGGAAGGCGAATTTTACATCCATTTGATATACTTTATCCCTTGTAGGCAGAGAAGGCTAGAAACATTCTAATTGCTTCTAGTCTAGCTACAGGTGCAAATGTTTCTTCAAAGTCAATTCCTTCTACCTGTGAGTATCCTTTGCACACAACTCTAGCTTTATGCCTAACAATTTTACCTTCTTCATTCATCTTGTTTCGGTAGACCCATTTAGTGCCAATGATGTTCTTGTCTTCCGGTCTAGGGACTAATTCCCAAGTCTTGTTCTTCTCAATCTATAGCAGTTTTTCTTTCATGGCATCCATCCATTCTTGTCTTTTGTTGGCCTTATTGAATGTTTTAGGTTCTACTTCAATCATGAGGCAGAGGTTGACTTTTTTATCATTCTAGGCAAGTCTTCTTCTAGTCTGCACTCCATCACTGTTATTTCCCAGAATTTTCTCTTCTGGGTGATTCAGCTGCACATATCGGTTGGGAGTCTTCTTGTAGGCTTCTTCTGGTTCATTGTCTAACTGAGCTTCATCACCTTCATCACCATAATCATCATACCGGTTAACTTGAGGTTGAATTCCTTTGTGCATATCCTCATCAACTTTTACATGCACACTCTCAATGACTCTTCTTAGTCTTTTGTTGTAGCATTTGTAGGCCTTGCTGTTATATGAGTAACCAAGGAAGATTCCTTTATCACTTCTGCAGTCAAAACTTCCTAGACCATCCATATCTAGCTTGATAAAGAACTTGCTTCCAAATAATTTGAAGTATTTGATTGATGGCTTCTGATCGTACCACAACTCATAAGGTGTCATTCTGTTGTTTGTTCTTAATTGAACCTGCTTCAAAGTATATGCAACAGTATGAACAACTTCCTTCCAATATGTGTCTGGCAGACTGGCCTCATTTAACATGGTTCTGGATATCTCCTTAACTGTCCTGTTCTTTCTTTCTACCACACCATTTTGCTATGGTGTCCTAGGGGCTGAATATTGCCTTCTAATTCCATGTTTTTCACAATAATCTTTAAACTCATTTGATGTGAACTCTCCACCTCGGTCTGATCTTAGGCATTTAAAATTGTATCCACTTTCTTTCTCCACCATTTTCTCCAAGATATTGAATCTATCAAATGCTTGTGACTTATCTTGCAAGAAGGTGACCCAAGTCATTCTTGAGTAATCATCAAGAAAGAGCATAAAATATCTTTCACCGACAAGAGCTCTTGTCCTAGTTGGACCACACAAATCTGTATGTACAACCTCAAGTGGTCTGGAGGTGTTGTGCTCTTTTGTCTTGAAACTCACTTTAGTTTGTTTTGCTTTCACACATTCATCACAAAATGTGCTTATCGGTTTGATTATGGGTGGAATATTCCTAACACGCCCCTTTCTTCTCACTGTAACTAAGTTATCAAAGTTTATGTGGCCTAATCTTTGGTGCCACAACCAACTTTCATCAACCTGTCCTATCATGCACCGGGACTCATAGCATTCCTTCAAATTATAAACATTTCCATATGTACTCTTTCCTTTTGCCACAACTTGACCGGTACTATCTTTCTTTATCTGGCAACCAGTTGAGTCAAAGATGAATTTATAACCTTGTTCACACATTTGACTCACACTCAGCAGATTGTGCTTTAGGCCTTCCACATAATATACATCACGTGCCTTCAATTTTCTATCAATACCTAGAGTACCTTTTCCCTTTATTTTGATGGATGAGTTGCCTCCAAATCTTACTGAACCACCATTCTCGTCTTCAAGTTTGATGAATTTATTTTTATCACCTATCATGTGGTTGGAGCAACCACTATCTACAACCCATGGATTTTTCCTTTCAGCATGTAAGGTATTCTGCACTATCAGACTTGATTCATCCTTTTCATTTTCTTTCTCAACCCATGCCGGTTTGGTTTCCTTCTCTTTGTCAGCTGAAATTTTGTGCTTCGATTCAACTACTGGTTCTTGATCAGGATTTGTCTTCTTCTACTTGATTTTCCTATTTTTAGAAATCCTTTCTATGTGTCCAAACTCTTGACAGTTATATTATTTCACATTTTCATTTAAAGATAAATCCTTAACATTATTGTGGGGCACTGGTTTATTCTTTCGACATTCAAAACTCCTATGACCATATCCATTGCACTAATAACAAACAACATTCATATCCCAGAGTGCATTAAAGGGATTTCTACTTTCATAACTCATGGAGGGCTTATTGGTTAATCTACAGTCAGCTATTCTATGCCAAAATTTGTTGCACCGATAGCAATAACCATGAAAGTTAGAAACATACCGGTTAGGTTGCCTTGGTCCTACAAAGGACTACCTCATCGAAGGTCTTCCCTTCATATTATTGACTTTGGTGACTCCTTCATGGTCAACTCTTGCATTTCTCCTTGGATCTGCATTTCAGTACGATGAGTGAGGCCTCCGATTCATTGCTTGTGTATACCGGTTTGTGTGGCGATTTCCAATAGCATCCGCATATGTCTTTTTACCGATATCCCTGCCTACAATGAATGCCCTCTTTTCTTCACCTTCATTTGAGGAGGTGAACTTTATTTCTTTATCGGATGTGTCTTTGTTATTTGAACTTTTACCTTCTTCAAAGCCTAAGCCACCTGTATCTTTGGATTGCTTCTGTTTGCTCAACATCTTGTCTAAGGCTTCAATGTTGCCTTCATACTTGCTCCTTACTTTTATTTCTTCCTTACTTTCTTCAAGCTCATTTCTGAAATTCAATATTTCTCCTTTTAGATCTTGATGCTCCTTTTCCTTCTTCATCAAATCAGAGGATGTGACTTCACATATTCTTTTGGTTTCTTCCAGCTATAGTTTCAAGTCATATATGACTTGACTAGACTCATCCAGGGATTGCTTCAAGAGACCTTGTTCATCTACTGCTGTGTGCTTGATCTTCTTAAATTCTCTTCTTGTTTTACTTAGTTTTTCAAGAAAACTTATACGCTCTCCTTCTAAATCTGCTTCAACCTCAATATCCTCTTCTTCCTCATCTTCACCAACTGGTACATCAAGTGCCATAAAGCGGTTAACTTTTCTATCATTCTCATGGCAGTCATCTTTTGATGCACTTTCTTCATCTATGGCATCGTATTCAATAGTATAGAGGTTGTTCTACTTCTGGTAGCCTCTCCTTCCTTTTCAGTAGACATATCTTTCTCTATATTTCCCAATAGATTTTTTGAACTCTCTTGACTCATCTCCACCGGTTTCATTGTAAGGACATTTTGCAGCAAAGTGTCCAACCTTACCACAATAAAAAAATTTTAGTGGTAGCTTTCCTTTATACTTGCCAGATCCTCTTTTGAGCTTTCTAACAAAGTTTGCTACCTCTGCATCAGAGTCTTCACTAGATCCTTTATGAGCAGCTACTTCTTTGCCCTTTTGGATGGTGTTGAACGTTGTTTCTTTTCTTAAGGAAGCATCACCGACCGTTATCATCTTATAGGTTGTTAGTGAGCAAAATAGTTCATCCATTGAAAATATCTTCAGATCCTTGGCTTCTTCTATGGCAGACACCTTTGTATCATACTTAGGTGTAAGAGACCTAAGTACCTTCTTTACAAGGATCTCATATGCAATTTCTTCACCGAGCCCTTTGATGGTATTCACAGTTTCATCAAATCCGTGAAGATAATCTATAATTTTTTCATCATCATTCATCTTGATGCCTTCAAGTTGGCCCCTTAGTGCTTGCAACTTGGCCTCTTTGACTTTTGCATCTCCTTCAAATACTCTACAATTTATCCCAAGTTTCCTTGGCTGATGCACAATGCATGACTTTGACAAACTCATTATTAGACAATCTACTCAAGGTAACATGTTTGGCCTTTACATTATTCTTATACTCCTTCTCAACATCCGGATTAGTGTGAGGAACACTAGGGACAACATACCCATTTTTGACAGACATCCACACATCAAAGCCAAGGGAGGAAATATAGGTCTCCATTCTTCTTCTCCAAAAGGCATAGTTGGATTCATCAAACATGGGGGCTTTTGAGGAAGCAGATTCATTTCTTGACATTGTGTTCAAGTCTAGAAACTACCCAAGGTTTATAAACAACCGGGAACCTAGGATCTGATACCGATTGTTGAACATAGAGTACCACTGAGAGGGGGGTGAATGAGTGGTTCCTAAACTTTTTGACTTTTAAAACAACTTCAAAACACCGGTTAATATCTTAAGCACCAAACAATAAAACTGGTAAAGAAAGAAGGGAAACCAAAGAGAACAATCACATAAATGCAACACAACACTAGATATACGAGAAAAATCCAATATGGGAAAAACCTTGGTGAGAAATGTTGTTGGAGATTACTACTCCAATCCAACCTCACAAGTAAAACATTGGATTACAAAGATTTAGGGCACCAACCCAAGGAGAACCAACCCCTGTACCAAGCCCCAACTTGGTGATGTATGTATTGAAATACAATTTAGATAGTTAAGGATTCTTGTTGCAAATGAATTCTGCAATTCTTGATCAAATATCTTACTGCCGGTTGACAGTCTTTTCTTCTCCACTGGATCTCACACTACCGGTTGTGAGATCACTCTCTCTAATTCTTGGCCTCTCTTCTATTTCTCTCTCTCACAGTCTCGCAACTTACTATGTCACGCTTGGATCTTGTCTTTCTCTAACACACTTCACCGATTTGCTTAACTATTGGACCTGCTATAGTTATACCAATACTCAATCACTGTTGGTTAAACCCTCTCACTAGTTTGCTTTCTCACTCACTCTGCAACTTTCTTAGAGTAAATTTGAAGGCAAAAATGATCCTTCTCTGCACTTAAGCTCTCTTTTCTCTTTTTGCTCTCTCCAAGCATCAACCTTCTCTATTTCGAGCTTATGTATTTATATTCATGGTTTCCTGCCAAAAATACATTCAAATACTGTTGTGTTAGGTTTTCCTTTTCCAACTCAATCTGAATCCCCTCTGATATGATCTTCTTTTCAAGGATATGTTCTTTATGACAACGTTCAATCACCAACTGAACTTCGCATTCCAATGTGCGTTTTCTAAATCTGGTTTTTTGCACCACGCTTTTCTACTTTCCTCTATCACTCGTCATTAATGGATTTGTTGTTTCCTTCACCTAACAGGTACGAAGATCAAATCTTCTTGCAAGATCAGTGCGATTGTTTTTCCAGCTTGCCTTCCTCGAGCCACAATCTTCTGGCATCCTCTATGACTTGTGGGTTTCTCATAAAAACTGATCTATCATTAAGATTTGTTACCTCTATGCACACTCCATCTAGCATCTAGCTGTCATGCTTGTCGACATCCATGTTTGCTTGAATTCCTATGTCAGTTTGACATACTTTGTCAACCCAGGTTGATTACCAGTTTGGTTTATGATACTGGTGTGACCACCAACCTCTTCTCTGTTCTGTATACCAGTTGTTGTGCCTTCATGATACACACACAACCTTCATCCTAGTTTTATGCCTTACCGATAAGCCTTCCTTTTGTCTGCTCACTCTCATGTGTATTGCCATTATATCGGTCACCACTTCTACCGGTAACCTTTCAAATCGGTTGACATCAATGATAACTAAATGCCAAATTGCCAACACATATATCGTAAATAAGAAGGCAAGTGATGAGAATCGCAACATCATATCATACTCGCAATGAGTGATATGATATCCTCTCTATCACAAATACACTTATAAGACAGTCACGACAATCAAGCACTATCATAATCATCATCATCATGAAATAGGGTTAGTACATAGTATGATACCATCATATCAGGTTAAATTAGACCAAGCTATATCAATATGATCTATTGTTGTACAAATGAGCAAGATGACTTAGGGAAGGGCACTGCAATCTATCTTCATCCTAACATTGACGTTATGGTTTGAGCAATCACATTTCACCCAACTACACAACATCAATAGAGAAAATCAAGTGGAGAAGGGTCCCTTTACTTTAGGTCAATCCATGAGATGAGAAGGTAAAATGCAAGGTAATTGTGTATTTCATTGATTTGTCTATTTCATATCTTCTACCATTTCTTCCACCTTAAAAAATAGATATTGCAATATCCTTTATAGGAGCACATATATTTAATATTTTTAAAAAAGATTCCCTTGTAATGGGTTCTTCTTTGGTAGTTTGTCTAATGCTAGTAAAATAGTGCATTGGTATCTCATATCATTGTACAGAGCCACATTTCTCTCCATTTAAATTAAAATATAAAAAATAACAGTTGCATGTATTTACCATCTAGTGACAACTATTAAATTTTGGACTTATCAATAACTACTCGAATATATATAGATTATCAAGGGTCACATATATCATTTTATGTAGATTTATATATTTTAAAATATACGTAATTTTTTTTAAAATTTTTTCACAAGAATATTCATTTCCTATGGAAAGGGAAAATTATCAAATAAAAATATGTATCCATGTCAATTAATCTAAATAAGAGGTCAAGGACTTTGGCAATTGCAGGATAATGTTTGTACATATCTCCAATCAAAGATTGATTATTTTGTAAAAACACTTTATGTTGGCCCATGTAATGAGAACCATTTGGGATCAACATCCTTAAGAATATAGTTTCTCAAAATACTTCCCTCAAGAAAATGCTAAAATTCTAAAAAATTATTTGGGATTCAACAAAAGCATGAGTGGATCTCATGGACTACATCTTCAACTTTTGATACTATTAAAAAATTGTTCATAATTTTAAGAAATAAATTCATTTGTGGGTCATGGAGTTAATGACAATAAACTATATTGAAAAATATGTTTGTAGCTTTACACAAAGACCATTCCTATGAAATTGCATTATTAAAGCTTCATCTGTCCCTACACACGCCAACTTTTTAGCAATTATGTAGTCAACTATACTCCCAATTCTATTCAAAGATTTCTTACCTATGTTACATATATTATATGATGTTACATTCGCATACATTAGGAATATAGAGTAGATGAGGTTGGTAGATATGATTTTGTATAGTGTGTACACATACATACGTACCAAAAAGTATTATCTATTGTTGTAACTTTATCTAATGATAATGACCTAAAATTTACTATTCCTTTGTTTCTTATTTATCTTAATTTTTAATCTCAACAAGATAACTTGTCCATTCACATGCAGTATTTATTGAGCAATATGTGTTCAAAAATTTGGAAATACCTACAAAATTTAATAAATTACTATGTTCTAGTTAGTATGTCATAAGATGCCTTTTAGTCTAAATATGAAAAAAAACACTCAATTGAATTGTTTTTTCCATTTGTGATACTCCCATCATCTTTCCAAACTTAACTTCAATTGTACCTTCACATGCAACAATCCTCACCTTTTTCTAATTTGTTCATGAAATTCTATGATATGCTTAACATGAGAGTACTCTTCCTTTGTTTTACATCTTATCACTAGATTTTTCTTTTTATCTATGATTTTTTTTTCATAATTTTACCAATTTTTTTGCGGTGTCATATTTTAGCTGCAACTTCTTGTTTCTACCATATATTTAACTACAAATATTATGAATGCGAGGTTCATCTCTATTTTCATTCTCCACTATTTTAATGAATAGGTACTTTGACACCTAATTAATCTAAAAATCTCTTAAAAAATCCCACTTATGCCTTATTTTTTACTGTTTTCTTTTTTCCCCCTTCCATGTAGGATTTACATTTTAGTCATCACTTGTTGAATTGGATTTATTAATTTTATCTTTCCCACTACCTTGGGACTCCTTTGTAACATCATCTTTGAAATTGTGATGCAACTCATTACAATATTCTTGTGAGCTCTTCCCTTATTTGTTAATAGATGGTACAAATCTTTAGGTTGAAGGTTCAACTAATAAACCACAAACATTACCAAAGAAAAACATTATGTTTTCCTAATTTCATGAGTGTAATTTATTTCTTAAAAAAAGCTCCTACTCAACATCTCTCACAAATTGGAATCCTTATATTTTTAGATCATGACTTACCATAAAAGACTAAACATTAATAGTTATTGGTATCACCTATATAATGTAATAATTAAAGTAAATAGATAAAACTAAGAAAAATGAATAATATAATATTGATATTTAGGGCCTAGATGTTTCACTACTCAATATCATCTATAACAATGATCTAAACCATTTGACACAAATATGATGAATCTTAAATTATGAGAATAAAGAAATTACCACTTGTATTTGTTGACACTCACTAGTGCTTGAAGTTATCCATGGATCACTACAAATAGAATCCAATTTAGAATGTAGGCACTAGGAAAAAAAGAACTCAAAAAACGAAGTCCAAAATAAAATTCTTCTAAGGATGTAAAAATTCAATAATTAAGTCAATTCGAATTAAGAGGTGAACAAAATGTGCAAAGATTAATTCAAAGTTTTGATTGTATTTATATGCATTCACATTTGGCAAATCTGTCATGATTGAAAATTGTTGGAGTAAAAATTTGGTGAATTCCATGTGATCATTGAAATAGTCTATATAAATGGTGGGTGATTCAAACCATGATCTAAAATATATGTTGTTATTTTCAAGGTCATCATGGCCCTATAGTTCTAATGGTGTTATAATGATATTAGTGAAATTGTTCTTGATAAACAGTGAACTTTTGATGCTATTGAAAAATATGTTAGTAAATTTAAACATGCCTCTAAAATTACATACAACTCCCCATTATAGATGTATAATGAATTTTGGTGAAAATTTTGCTTATAAATGCCTCAAATAAGGTAGAGGTGATTTAATATGCATGTGATTAATAAATCAAATGATCTAGGCTATTTGGGCCTCTAACAATTGTAATTATATTTGTCAAAATCTAATTGATCAATATGAACTGTTTGCTAATTGGTGAAGATTCGCCATAAAAAAATTTGAAATTGTTCCATTTGTAAGTTCTACATGCTCATACTTTATCTCATTGATGACAACATTAGGGGAATCATTTATACACTTTCTAATCCATTTGTTTTAGAAACAAGGAAAGTATACCCAAGTAGCACTTTTCAATTTCCTTATCATTCTTAGGTTTTAGGCATGCAATTTCTAGATTGTATTTTATCTTTTTAGTATACACAATCCGAGGGGCCAAATTATACTCTTCATTTATGTGTATTAATTCACATGATAGCATTTATTTTTTATGGTATAATAGGGTTGATGGGTGTTCGCGTGAAATCTGGAATCTGCATCTACAACACAAACACTCAATAAATCATTACATGCATGGTTAGTTGATCAAAATCAATAAATGTAAAACCATGACAAATTGACCTATTGCCTCCTAAAATATGCGAGTATAGATATTCTCTCATATTTGTCTAAGCAATACCAGTGACTTGACTACACCAAGACAGAGGATTTAATCTATATGAATGCAAAGTAGATGAAGCAAGATTAACAAAATAAGTTAGATTAATCCAAAATGTTATGAGATACATGATTGTATGCATGATTAATCTAAGATGCTAATTATGCTAGATGATTGAGATAAAATTGCCTATAGTAATGATGTTAAAACTATGAATGGCAGGGATCTTTATTACTCCAAAATGAGGGGTATTTATAGGAATTCCAAGGCCAAAGCTAAGGTGTCAGGAATCGATGATCCATATTTGATCTGAAGATATCAAGGGTTAAGATTGAAGAAGTTGGAGAAGAGGCTGGAGGAAGGGATACTTGTCATCTTTGTGGTGACAAGTGTCAAGGAACCTTGCTCATGAGAGGGCAAGTGTCCAAGGGAGGAGACATGTGGCAAAAGTGCCATGTGTCTCAAGGGGAGAATATCCAACCCATAAGAGGTTAGGATGTGCAAGATAGGATAGGGTTAGTTAAACCTAGGATTAGATAGAATGGGTTAGGTTAGAGGGTGGCTAGGTTAGGTGGTTAGAAGTTAGGAGTCATGTTCTCATATTTGAATTTAGAAATTCAAATATTAGGAAAAGATAATTAATTTCAACAAATCATGATTTCATTTGTTTTAACTAATTATGAGATTAGAAGAGTGAATTTAAAATGTTGGGGGCGGGGGAGGATTAATTAATTTAGATTAATTAATCAAAGGGAAATTATTGAAATGAACTTAATGAATAAATCCTTAGATTTATTTATAAGTAGACTGAATGGGGAAATTAATCAAATTATTTACGAATTCAATTAACTATCTTCAGACCATTTTTAGGTGTATACATTTTGCCCCTCTTTGAAGCGATGTGCGAGGATGCATTGTTTCAAAGAAAAATATCATTTTGATGTGGATATGATTTCGATATTATGCCCCAGACGTTGATTTATGGATTATGATGTGAGGATGAACCAAACGTTGATTGAATATAAATGACGATATGGGGATGTCCCATGAGGAGATTAATTGAGAGAATTGACGATTGAATAGTTTGGATTTGAGCGAAATTGATTTCTTGATAAAATTTACTTGAATCCTGCAACTTTGGTTGATGAAAGTGTCAGTTCTCTGATTACTCCGATGTTTTGCTTGAATTGATGATTGATAGAGTTTGATTGACCTCATGATTGATAAGGGTCAATGATATAAAATCAAGATTTGATGATCTGATATGATGAGTTTGATTGACTTCATGATTGATGAGCGTCAATGATGTAAACTCAAGATTGAAAATACTAGATGCGTGACCTCATGATAAATGAAAATCACTGATGGGTGCTCAAAGGGATTAATGGAAATATCTAGTGAGTGGATAGGATAGCAGATCAAATGATCAAAGAGATTGATTGGATAAAGAACTGAAATTTTGTTGATATCCCGTTGCAGGAAGATTTAGATGTGTTGATGTTGGTGTATCCGGGGGAGTAGCATGAGACTCGTTTAGGCCGACAACATCTGGAGAAAGTTTTGGTCATTGTCCTAGTGGACATTGATATGAGAGATTGATCATTGATCCGATGTTGTATACACCATTGATGCGACATTGATGATTCCTGTGATATATTCTGATATTTTTGTGATATCATTGTACATTGGACCTTGATTATTTCGAATGATATGATATGAAGTCGATCCTATTTGCCTTATATGATTTATGAGATTACGGATTTATTCTACTTGCTATATGATTATGGACCCTAGATGATGGATGTATGCCTCTTAGATGATGATGCCATATGATGTTATATGTACTATGTGACTCATGTGCAATGAAATGTTTCCTATTTGTATGATCCTTATCTAACTTTTCTCATGCATGTTGATATGAGATGGATGCAACACAATGCAATGATGATGTCTTTGGACATGATTGATACTTACGAATGAATGAAAGATTGAATGATCTATATAGAGGATGGATCTAGGCGAATGATGTCTTATTATGCAATGTTGACATGTTGAAGCGTTTGGCCTTGGAAAATGATGAGCTTTTTTGATCCCATGCAAAATGAAATGCAACCTGCTTTAAATGAAAATGAGATGCAATGTTGCGATAGGATCAATCACTTGGTCATTGCTTTCTGTCATCATTGAGCTTTTAAAATGTGGGAAGTGAGTGTAAACATTGATGGTATAAATTAACCATGATGACTTGAGCACTACTTTCATGGGTTTTGATATTGCAAGTTAGCACAAGCATCAAGGTATAATTGAACCAAGATGACCTGGGTGTTGCTTGTGCAAAACATGCAGTATTAACCATTTCTATATGAAAACCCAAAATGTCTTCGATGATACTCCGATGATAATGTCCTGAGACAAATTTACATATATTAATGATTAATTCACAAATAGTAGACAACAAAATATTATGTTCCATCCTTGTTTCTCTAGTCAGAGCCATCCTTGAGTCACTCAGAAATCATGATAGCGAAAATGAAGATAAAATAGTTGAACCATTAGTATCAAAGTGTTAAAATAATTAGTCAAAATATATCATCCATTGATATGTATTTGTCATGTTTGGACTGACAGTGGGTAGTTGATGGTTGATAATTTGATCTTGTGTTCAACGTTGGATGTGTCTCAAGTTTCACTTGACAAGTGTTGTCTAACTGTTGTTCGACCTGTTTGACTAAGCCCAAGGAAATTTTGCCCCTAGATAGGTTCAAGATTTTGCCCCTAGTCTAGAAACAAACTTTATTATGGTATATACAATGATCCAAACCATGGTGAAAATTCACTTGGGAAGCCTGCACATGTACATAGGCTTTATTATGGATATGAACAACGCTGATGAAAATGAATGCAAGCAGAAGGATGCATGAAATAATAGATGGAAGAGATAGCTGACAGATAGTTCCTATTGCTAAGTTTTCACCATCTATTTTTATTGTACTTTTTCCCATATTTGATTTTTTTTATTTTTCATTGTTTTTCGTTGTTTTTGTATTTTTTGCTTTTTTCACTATTTTTGGATTTTTTGCTTTTAGACATAATTTTTTTTCAGATGCATTCTATTGATGGGTTTGTTTGGTGTTGATAGCTGATAGGATCTTGACCCAAATGCTGTTGTGACCACAAACAGACCCAACCAGTTTGGTTCAAACATCCCTTTCTTTTCTCGATCTGACTGGTTGCGTGGATTTTCCTTTAGCACTAGTTCTCCAACTTGAAAGGATCTTGGTTTGACCTTGTGATTATAACTTCGGCAAATTCTTTGTTGATACACCTGCAAATGATCAAAAGCATTTTTTCAGCATTCATGGATCAATTCTAGCTCTTGCAGTCTAGATACTCATTGTTCTTCATATGGGATAAGTCCTTTTAATGATACTCATAGAGAAGGTATCTCTACTTCTATTGGCAGTATTGCTTCTAATCCATAGACAAGAGAAAAAGGTGTGGCTCCTGTTGGTGTGTGAATACTGGTATGGTAGGCCCATAGAGCAGGGTTCAATTGAATATGCCAATCTCTACCAACATCATTCACTCTCTTTTTGAAGATTTTCAAAATTGTTTTGTTTGATGCTTTTGCTTGTCCATTCCCTTGTGGATAGTGGGGTGTGGAGAATCTATGTTGGATCTGAAATTTCTCACAAAGCTCTTGTACATCCTGGTTCTTGAATGGTTGCCCATTATCAGTGATAATGGTCATGGGTATGCCATAGCAACATATGATGTAGTTCAAGATAAATGGAGCAATTTGTTTTCTTGTGATATTTATGAGCAGTAACACCTCAATCCATTTTGTAAAATATTTTGTAGCTACAAGGATGGATTTGTGACCATTGGATGAAGGAGGATTTATCTTTCCTACTAGATCAAGACCCCATTGGCAGAAAGGCCAAGAGGTTGCCAAAGCATGGAGCTCTTGTGTGGTTGCATGAATTAAATTACCATAGATCTGACATTGTTTGCATGTTTTAGCTATCTGAAAAGAATCTCGTTCCATAGTTGGCCAATAATAGCCCAAACGTATGAGTTTTTTCAAAGGGTAAGACCACTTGAATGAGTGCCACAAATTTTGTTAGGGACTTCATTTAAGGCCTTCTCAAATTCTTCTTTCTCGAGACATCTTAAGAGAGTACTGTCCAGACCTCGTTTAAAAAGGGTATCCGCGACAAGAGTATAATGGGAAAATTATCTTTTGGTTCTTTGACAAGTCAAGAGGGAGGGTTTTATCTTTCAGGTATGTATAAATTTGGCCATAGCGGGAGGAATAATGCCCAACAAGGTGACAAATAATTTGGGAATCAGGACAGTTAGGTGCCGGGTAAAACAATTCTTCCAATAGGAATTTGTAACCCTCTTGATTTTCCTATGTCTGCAGTAGAGAAGCAAGTGTTGCCATGACATCTGCTGCTTTGTTGTCATTTCTCAGAATCTTCTCAAAAATGATTTCTACAAAATACTTCTTGAAATCATCTACCATCTTTTTATAAGGCATTAGTTTGTCATCCTTTTTTTGACAATCATCATTGATTTGATTAATTAGGTTGTATTAATGGTGCATGGAAAACTCAATTTAAATGCCTTTCGAATTGTGTGACCTTGTGGTGTGACGAGTAAAATGTTTGCTCCTGATCCATGTTGGGTATATGAACCATCAAAATACAACTGCCATGTCTGTTTGGTGACTATGAGTATATTAGCATCTGGAAATTAAATGTTTAAGGGATGATTATCTTGAAGTAGTGCTTTGGCCAACTGGTCTGCAATAACTTGTCCCTTGATAGCTTTTTGGTCCACATATTCAATATCAAATTCACTCAGGATCATTACCCATTTTTCTTATCTTCCTCTTAATATCGCCTTACCGAGCAAATACTTTAATGGATCTATTTTAGCAATTAGTGTGATGGAGTGAGAGAGTAGATAGTGTCGCAACATTTGAGAAGCGAATACTACCACTAAGAATGCTTTTCCTGTTGGTGTATAATTGAGCTCGTATCCCACTAATGTTCTGCTGATGTACTAAATAGCTCGTTCTTTTCCTTCATTATCCTGTTGTGCGAGCAAAAATCCTAATGATACTCTTGTGGTTGATACATTTATTAACAACGACTTTCCTTGAATTGGTGACATTAGAACTGGTAGTTGCATGAGATATTCCTTGATTTTGTTGAATACTTCTTCACATTGATTGTCTCATTTGAAATGAACATTCTTGTGCAATAGATGTGTAAATGGTTGATACTTATCTACTAATTGAGCAACAAATCTTCTAATTGACTGCAATATTCCTTGAAGTGATATGTGTTGACTGATATTCTTGGGAGATTCCATTTCCATGATTGCTTTAACTTTAGCCGGATCTACTTCTATACCTCTAGTTGAAACAATGTATCCCAATAGCTTTCTTGAAGTGACACCAAAGGCACATTTCTTAGGATTGAGCCTTAGCTTGTATTGTACTAACCAATCAAAGATGTTTTCCAATATTTCTTGATGTTCCTCTCTATTGTATGATTTTGCCAATATTTCATCTACATAGTCTTCCATGAATGTATGCATCATGTCATGGAATATTGTTGTCATGGCTCTCTGATAAGTAGCACCTACATTCTTTAGTCCAAATTGTATGATGTTCTAGTAGAAAGTACCCCATGGACATGTGAAATCTATCTTTACTTGATCTTCTGGAGCTATTTTAGTCTAATTATGTCCTGAGAAACCATCCATTAGAGAAAACATGGAATGTCCAACAATTAAATTGACAATAATGTCAATATTAGGCAAAGAAAAGTCATCCTTTGGACATGCATTATTGAGATCTCTAAAGTATATGCATACTCTAATACTTTTATCCAGTTTAGAAACAAGAACTATGTTTGATTCCCATTGAGGATATGCTACAGGTCTGATGAATCCCACGTCCATTAATTTCTTCAGTTCTTCTTTGACAAGGAGAGCTATATGAGGATGCATCTTCCTCAATTTTTATTTTACTGGTTTAGCTCCCGAAGTGAAATTTAGGTGATGCATTATAAGATCTGGATCCAACCTTGGCATGTTTGCATATGACTAGGCAAAATTAATTTGTCATCTTTTGAAAAATTCCAGATATTTATGCTTTTCTTATTCTGATAGAGAGGTTGTCGAGTGTAGAATCTTTGGTTTATTTGTTGTTCCAATGTTGACTACCTCTGTTGGTTCAATTAGTATAGATGATCTCTCTTGATAATATTCAGGTAAGGTATCAAATCTCCTATCTTTCGACGCCTCAAGGAGGTTTTCACTATTAGATGTGTAGACACCCAAAATTGTCTAGTCTAATTAAATAAATATTTTATTTATTTAATTATCTAAGCTTAATTCTTCTATTAATTAAATAAATTTTTATTTATTTAATTAATTCATTTATCCTCTTCTAGCCTTATTTCTCATTTAAATAAATACATTTATTTATTTAAATTATCCTTTTCCTAAATTAAATAAATAACTTATTTATTTAATTGATCCCACTTCTTCTATTAATTATATAAATCTTTATTTATTTAATTAATTCATTAACCTTTTTCTACCCATGACACATGTCATTCGTCTCTTAATTCATACACTACCTACCCCTTTCATTATTTTATTATTTCTTTTACCTACCCTCTAATCATAGCCGACCTCCTTTTACACCTCTCAATCTTATCCCTCCATTTCATATTGTGTCTTCTATATAAGGAGATGCTTCCTTCATTATCAAACCCTAATGAATCATCTTAAGGACTTGATTACATTACAATCCTACTTGCAACCACATTCCGTTCTTTGTTGAGCTCTTGTGCACATAAAATCTGAGAGCAAATATATCAAGCAAGATCAATGGAGATAGGAAGAATGGAGATCCAAACCCTATTGGACATGTGATGGTACAATCTTTGTGATTTCATTTGATTTGCATTGTCTTAGGTAATCTTCATATGTTATGGTGGATCTTTGTTGTTGTTAGGCTAGGGTTTTGTGGTTGAATTCATTTAGCCTTTCAATATCGTTATTGTTGTTATCCATTTTCACCATATACATTTTGGCATGCCTGGTGGGACTCTTGTCCCTTTTGTATTTAACATTTCTGTTGCAGATCTTGTGTTTTGAAGTTGCAGATCTGACGTTTTCGACAGCATTTTGATATTCCCGCGTCTGCGCACTTTCGGATCGCATTTTTGATTTTCTGGCGCGTCTGCGACATCTGGAATCACGTCTGTGTTATTGGCAGTATTTTATTTTGCAGGTTCCAGGAATCACGTTTGTGTTATTAAGTCGCGTCTGCAGTGTTTTTAGCCACGTTTGTGTCCAGAGGTCGCGTCTGCGTTCTGGAGCCGTGTCTGTGTCTCACAGAACTGCGTCTGCGATAGGAAGTTGCATTTGTATCGAGGGTAATCACGTCTGTGTTCACCAGTTTTGAATTTTGGGTTTATTGATTCAGTTTTGGGTTTTGCATTTAAAGTTTCAGATCCGGTTTATTTGGAGCTAACATTTTCAGATCTAGCTAATGAAATTGGTGTAGCTTGTCTTGAAAGCAAAATCGTTTGGTTGAAGGCCCCTATTTTCACAAAGTCTTTTGGATCTAAAATTTACCTAACTTGTGTGCTTGCAGGAAGGGGTGATTATTTGAAACAATCCAAACTACTAACAACTCTTTGTTGCAGGTCCTTGGCAAGGGTTTTTTTTATATTTTTATTGTGTGCCTTGTTTTTATAGACTAGCAAACACTTCAATTGGTGCACTAAATATGAATCATTGTCTTTTGTGTCTTGAGCAATAGGCTCTTTTTGTTTAATCTTTAGAGGGCCTATCTTCCCGTGTGGTCATTAGGACTACTAGTGAGAAGAGAACGACCCAAGTGGTAGCGAGGAAAACCCACCTCTTTTGAACCAGTATAAACAACTGTATTCATGGTGAAAACTATGGATAACGTGTGCTGATTAGTTCATACCGACACTATGTCTCCCCATAAACCCATTTGATCAAATTTATTTGATCAGTTGTAGGGTGTAACCCCTACCGGTTGGGAGCCTTCTGTATTTACAGAGCTGAAAGTGCCGCATGTATGGCCACACGAGCAGATGCCCTTACTAGCACCTTTTTGTTTTAGAAGCCCAAATCCTTCTAGTTGTTGGGGCAGGAGGTTGGACCTTTGGTAGCGGCCCACACACATAAAGTTCTTAGTAGAGATACAAAGTTCACCACGAGGAGTTTTTGTGGGGACTGATGCTTGGCTGACCCGAGAAGTGAGTGTCGAGGGTGGAGCTAGTGAGGTCAAGCATCTAAGTATCCGCTCTGAATAGCGTAGCCTCGGGGGTAAAACCCCATGTGGGATCAATAACTATTGTCTTGGCCAACCATAAGAATTGTGCTTGACTTATTTTAAACATTCAAAACATTCAAGACCAAACAACAAAACATTGTGTCTTCAAGTGTATGCAAAATATTTTTACATCAAACAACACACTTTTTATTGGAGTCATTTTGGAGTCTAGACACTTGCAAACATTAGATCTTCAATAACACTATGTCCTCTTGTCACGAAAAATAGTCAAACAGTCAGATTTGGTTACAACAAAACGACTTCACAAATTGGAAAAGATTGCACAAATTTTGCAGAAACGCGTCTGTGTCTGACATAATATCGTCTGTGTTGTATAACCACGTCTGTGAAGGGTAGAAACGCGTCTGTGTTTACAGAATCAACATTACACTTTGCAAAAAAAAAATCTCAGAAGCGCATCTGTGTCAGGAAATCGCGTCTGTGAAGTATACAGGCCCGTCTGTGTTCAGAATTGAAAAACTGTTACAGTCCAACAAACAAACATAGTCAGTTTCAGAATTCTTGAGCTTCCTAGGTTGTTTCTCCAGGTTTTCATCTAGCATTCAACTTGTCTTTGGGTCTCACAAAGTCCACCATTGCTTCACATCTCACTTTACATTCACAATTGTCAAAACTTGAGTCAAAAGGTCACTTGCTTGTCCTCACTATACTTTGTCAACACACTACATACAACAACACTTTGCTAAGTGGTCCCTCATCAAGGTTTCTTACCTTTGGGTCTCATTTGGTCTTACTTAGAGTCAAGGTCAACTTACCTCATCAAGAGAAACCATCCTCTCTTTGGAAGTCACACCTACTCTACTACATACATACTTGGTCTTACATTTTGGATATTGCAAGTACACCTCAGATTCATTTACATTCCATCCAACTCTTGGTATTCCATACTTTTTCCATTTTCATCTAGTCTCACACATCTTGGTCAATGCCTAGTTCATGGTTGAAACCCGTCTTCAAAAATCTAGGAGAGAAACTAAAGAGGCTCAAGAGTCCGCAAACATGAATTCTTATGAGTATGACAATGATATCTTTTTCAATTCTGATCATACTGCATTAGTTGACATGGATGCCTACAGAAACATTCCAAATGTTGAAAACATGGGCACTACAAACAACAATGCTACACATAATGACAATATGGACAACTTTTCCGTACATTCAGCAGATGTGGAAGAATCCATTATGAATCCCCACTTCAATCGATTGGTTGAGGAAATAATGAGGAGGGATAGACAATACTTCTTACAAATGATGGCACAAAGTGGAGCCAAGATACCTCATGATTTTGACATGTCTCAAATAATGGAAAATCGACCTTTGCAACAACCTCACTCTAACATGGATCAAAGAAGGCCTAATAGTGGAGGCAATAGAGGACCACATATGGTACCTGAATCACCATAATATTTGTTTCAAAAACCAGAGGTCCCATACACACATGGTCAAGCATATGATACTCACCTTCGCAGACCATTATGGAAGTCTTATGTAGAGAAATATGCTCAATCACATATTAATGCTAAGGATCAACCACCAAAGCAATTGGATATTCAAAGGCATGCTCAAAATTTGGACACAAGGAAACCCCGTGTCAAATTTGGGGGCAACACATTAGAACATGACATGCCTATAGAGTATGGTATACATGGACAAAATAGATATGGCGTTCCTCAACATGAATCTATACCAAGTGGTCCATATACGCAGCATCACTATAGACCTCCTCCATATGAACATGTGTATGATCAATATCATCCATATATGCAACATGCTCCTCCTCCAATTGGTGCCTCAAGCATGGGGTATGGTCCAAGAAGTCGATCTCCACCTAAGAGCAATTTGGAACAACAAATTAGGGATTTACAAAAGAAAATGGAGGACATAAATACACCAAAGCCAACATACACAATGAGAGACATATGTCGCTATCCATTTGACAAAAGCATTCCAATGCCTCCATTTCCTACACATTTTGTGACGCCTAAGTTTGATAAGTATAGAGGAAAAGGGGATCCTAAGGCACACATAAGATAGTTTTTCACAGCTTGCATTGAGGTAGCAGCAGAAGAGACATATTTGATGAGATTATTCCCACAAAGCCTAGGTGATCAAGCTATGGAATGGTTCTCCCAACTCCCACCTGGTATTAAGTCATGGGGTGATCTAGCAGAGGCATTTATTCAACATTTCTCCTACAACATAGAGACAAACATATCAGTCACTACTTTGTGCAACACTAAGCAAAAAGATGGAGAGTCTTTTTCATCATTTTTACAAAGATGGAGGAATCTAGCTAGCAGATGCTCTTGTGAAATTCCACAAAAACAAATGGTAGAAATGTTCACCCAGAATGTTAACAAAGACATTGGCTATGATCTAAGGAAAGCTTGTTTGTCCACCTTCAAGGACGTCATTGAAAAAGGCTTAGCAACAGAGAAGGTCCTAATTGAACAAGGAGTTATTAAGATATTCAAGGAAAACAAAGATGACTTTAAAGGAAAAGACAAGCCGAGATTTTGGAATAAAAACAAGAACACAGTCAATGATGGGGTTGTTGATGCCAACACAGTGCGACCCAAATTCATTTTTTCCAGATCAAATCGGGTGAATACTCAAACAACTTCTAAATCATGAAGGAAGTACACTCCATTGGGAGAACCACTTGAGTCAGTTTTCAAAAAGCTAGTGGCAAACAAGGTAATCACTATTCCAGATTTTCCTCCATATGAACCAAAGGTTAAACCAAATTGGTGGAATGATGATGAATATTGTGAATTTCATAAGAGCAAGGGTCATAAGATAGGAAATTGTCATCGACTGAAGAACATCATATAAGATCTCATTGATAGAGGTGACATTGAGATTGAGGGACACTCATCCAATCAAGAACATGAGATGTTTAAGGAACCATTCCCAAAACATGACAAGGGAAAAGCTAAAGCCACAGATGACCAAACCAACTATACCAGAGCAACCTATAACTATGATTCAACTATCAATCACATTTCAATGGACAATTACGTCTCTACCATTATCATCAAGGACAAAAACCCTGAGAATTCTACCCGGAGACCCAGAATTGTCCTAAAAGGTGTTGAATCTTCTTCCGAACCTACCTCTGAATGTAATGTCACAACCCACCAAGGTAAATTCACTTTGCAGGGTGCTCCAGCCAAGAACACCGCCTCCTCATCAACCAAACCTGAGTATGACCTTGTAGAACAGTTAGGGAAGACACCCACGCTCATCTCCATCCTTGAGCTATTACGCATATCCCCCGCTCATAAAGCCATTCTTGACAAAATCTTGAGAGATACTATCGTTCCTATTGATCTGAACGTGGACCAGTTTCAAGCCATGGTGGGATACCTTTCCGTTCCACACTCTCTTACATTCACAGAAGCCAATGACACCTCTGTAAGTCAGCCACATAATGCACCGCTACATGTTGAAGCCTTCATACACAAACATCGAATAAAACGAGTCCTGATAGATGGAGGAGCAGGTCTAAACATTTGTACATTGAGCATTATTAAACAATTGGGATATTCCAACAAAGCTGTGAATTCTACAAATCAAATCACCATCAAGGCATATGATGATGAAGAGCGTTCATCCAAGGGCACAATCACCTTACCTCTCAGAGTTGGGCCAGTTAAAAAGGATGTGGTTTGTCAAGTCCTAGATCTGGATCTCACTTATAACATATTGCTAGGATGTCCTTGGATTCATGAAATGAGGGCAGTCCCATCTACATATCACCAATGCATTAAGTTTCCTCACAATGGAGTAGAGGTAACAGTTAACGGTGATCCTAATCTGTTCATAAACTGCAATAATCTTAGATCAAAAACTAAGACCATCATTTCTAGTAATCGCGAAGCTGTTCCTTCTTCGGCATACATTGATCTTGAGTCATTGAAGCCTTCAACATCAAAACAAGGTGAGCTTAAAGGCAAATTTCAGGACAAGGGCATGGGGGAATACACTTTAAATCAGACCATGTACTTACGACAAGTCATGAGTTCCCCAAAAGAATATGGAAGACCACATCCTAACAAGCAAGTATCCATCATGGTACTCAAATGGGACCCTACTACCTTTCAAAGATGGGACGAACTGGATGAGGAAGACTTATACAAAATGCTTTACAAAGACATTGAAGATGACACACAAGATCACATCAGTCTACCATGTGAGAAATATGGCAAAGGCTTCAAGATTCTACAAAGATTTGGGTATGATGGAAAAAGCCCTCTTGGGTTACGAAAGGAAGGCATCATTGAACCTTTACAACCTGAATCGACATTCAAAAAGGAACGCTCGAAGGGACTTGGTTTCTTGACTTCCAAGGTCCACACTCAAAAGACAGAAGAAGCCTTACAAATCAAAGCTGCCACAATTCAACAAGAGGATCACTATTCCACAAACTCCAACGAATGGGAATGGGGTTCAGACAAGTCTTCCAGTGACTACGAGCTCACCGAGATATTCAGAGAACAAGATGAACCCATACAAGAAGAGGAATTTTATAAAAGATTCAAAGTTGGTCAAGAAACAACCCATGAGGATTCCACACAGTCCTTGTCTCAAGGTCCTAGGTTGAAATCACATAGGATGAGAACCCCTGCCCTAGAATGCGCTACTAGTGATGATAATTTGGATTCATTTGCGATTGAGACTGATGAGGAGAGTGCCATTGATGACCTTGATAATTACCTTGACATACCCAAATATAATTGCATCTTCACTCTTAGCCCCACTAACCTCGAAGACATTAACAACCTTCCCCTTGTTCACCACCAACTCATTGACTGGGATCATGAAGGACCTGCACAGTTTGACACATTCCAAAATGATGAGGCTCTTATTGACTATCTTGGCATACGAGATGATCTTCCCCCTGGGGACCATAAAGTGGGATACACTATAGAACTCAATAGCGTGGCATATTTTGGTGAGGGTGTCGGACCTTCCAGTCACAAAAATGTGAAAATAAGAACAAACCAAGGGTCTCATGGTGAAAACCACACTGTGGCGCTGTCTGACCCCAAAAAAATAAAAAGAAAGGATGTATCTGAGGGCGAAAACCTCTCTGAGGCACCTGAAGATGGAAGGCTCGACATTCTCCCAGCATCATATGAGGAAAAGTCATCCATGTTGGTAGAGGAGACTATCAAAACAAACATTGGTACAGAAGAGGTTCCACACAACATATTCCTGGCTCAATCATTGACAGAGTCAGAAAGGTCAAAATTCATAAGTTTCTTCAAAGAACGACAAATCAACTTTGCTTGGTCATACGCTGATATGCCTAGATTAGACCCGAATTTGGTAATGCATCATTTGACAGTTAAGCCGGGGGAAAAACCAGTGAAACAAAAATTAAGAAAAATGCATCCACAAGTGGCATTACTAGTCAAAGCAGAACTTGAGAAATTATTGGATGTCGGATTCGTATGCCCAATTGATTATCTTGAATGGATCTCTAACTTAGTGCCTGTCAATAAACCAGATCGCAGCATCAGAATATGTACAGGTTTTAGAGACATCAACAAAGCTTGTCCAAAGGATGACTTCCCATTACCAAATATTGACTTGATTGTTGATCTCATAGGAGGTCATGAAATGTTATCATTAATGGATGGATTCTCTGGTTATAATCAAATAAGGATCACACCCGAGGATCAACATAAAACATCATTCACTTGTCCTTGGGGAACTTTCTGTTGGAATGTCATGCCCTTCGGGCTAAAAAATGTAGGTGCTACATATCAAAGAGCCATGACTACTATCTTTCATGATCTCATGTACATAACTGTGGAAGATTATGTCGACGACCTCTTGGGAAAATCAATAGATAGAAATACACATTTGGACATACTTTCAGTCATCTTTGATCGGTTGGAAAAATACAAAGTAAGATTAAACCCCAAGAAATGTGTCTTTGGAGTAACCTACGGGAAGCTTCTAGGATTCATTGTATCCAAAAGAGGAATCGAAGCTGATCCAGCAAAAGTCAAAGCCATCTTGGAGATGCAACCACCAAGAAATATCAGTCAACTTCGATCTTTACAAGGCAGACTCCAGTCCATACGAAGATTCATAGCACAACTTGCAGATAAGTGTAATCCTTTTCAACACTTGCTACATAAAAACATCAAATTCAAATGGGATGATAATTGTCAACAAGCTTTCCAGACACTCAAAGATTATCTTCTAAATCCGCCAGTCCTGATGCCACCAGTTCCAGATCAGCCTCTGTTACTATACATATCAGCTACTCCAAGAGCACTGGGGGCACTCTTAGCACAACAAATTGCTGAGGGCAAAGAAAAAGCAGTATAGTATATCAGTCGCACATTGGTAGGATATGAGCTAAATTAAACACTAATTGAGCGTGCATGTCTCGTCGTGGTCTTTGCTTCGTAGAAATTATGACATTACATGCTCACTCATAAGACCAAGTTGGTTGCAAGGATAGACCCATTGAAATACCTTCTCAATAAAGCAACACTTACTGGGCGACTGGCCAAATGGGTAATGATCTTGAGTGAATTCGACATTGAGTATGTGGACAAAAAAGCAATAAAAGGACAAGCCATCGCAGATCAATTAGCAGACACTCCCATGATTGATGATGTTCCTCTAAGTTTAGAATTTCCAGATGAATCTATTTTGACAATGTCACATGCAAAGCCATGGCAACTGTACTTTGACGGCTCATACACACAACATGGGGCAGGAGCTGGCATCCTCTTTATAACTCCTCAAGGGGATTCTATACCAAAATCATACCGCTTATCATTTCCTTGCACTAACAATATAGCGGAATATGAGGCATTAACAACTAGATTGCGGATCGTAGTTCAGTGGAAGATCTAGGAACTTCGTGTTTTTGGGGACTCTCAACTTGTAATCTGTCAAGAAACTGATGATTACCAAACAAAAGATGAAAAATTAATGCCTTATAAACAAATGGTGGATGACCTGAAACAACACTTCACAAAGATAGATTTTGAGCAGATACCAAGAGAACATAATCGTGCCGCAGATGCCATGGCTACAATTGCTTCACTGATTGATCTACCTCCAAATGAGACCCACTATGAGTTCTTGGTGGATAACCTTTTGGTTCCTTCATATGAAATCATTCCTACTGAGATGATATGTGTTGTCGGTCTCGAGTCCCAGTTATACGGTTCCATTTTCACATACCTTCGTGACAATACCCTACCTCCTTATTTATCAAATAACCAACGTCACACTTTCATTCGCCAATCCTCTCGATATGTCATTTTAGCTGATATCCTATACCGGCGAGGTCTAGATGGCACTCTTCTTAGATGTTTAGAAAGTTACGAAGCTCAGATTGCGTTACATGAAGTACATGAAGGGATATGTGGTCCACATGCTAGTGGTCCTACCTTGGCCAAGAAACTCATCAGGACTGGATATTATTGGCCCGATATGGAAAAAGACTCATATCAGTTTGTCAAGAAGTGTAAGCAATGTCAAATTCATGGAGACCTCATACATGCACCAGCACAAGAACTTCAACCAATTGCGTCTCCTTGGCCCTTTTGTCAGTGGGGACTCGATCTCATAGGCAAGATTCACCCTCTTTCTTCCAATGGTCATAAATTCATTATCACTACCACAGAGTATTTCACAAAATGGATTGAAGTCGTGCCTCTCACACAAGTCACTGGAAAACAGATTGCTACGTTCATCCTCAACTATATCATTTGCCGATACGGTATTTGTAAAGCGGAAAAATCGAACCCTAGTCGTTCTCCCCTCCCCAACTCCAAGGAGAGAGAAGGGGGAGTCACTAGGGTTGATGGTTTTCACTTAGGAGGGACTTTACATTCAAAAGAGGGGTTGAAACCCACAAGATCCAATCCCACGCAATGCAAGATTGGATTCTATATGAGTTTCAAGGGTTAAGACATCAAGGATACCCTCTTTTGTAAAGAATGTAGATAGAAAGATTGAACTAGGAATGCATGTAGAAGCAAGAAAGATTCACTTATAAATAGAGATAGGGATATGATATGAAGCTGCGGACCTGGAATTAGCAGTAAAATGTCGAGACGGCGCTGTCCTGCAAATTTGAGCAAAAGTTGACGGAACGATGGCGCCCGACGTGCACATGGTCCTCCGAAAAATCCGCGAAACGAAGGGGGATCGGTTCGTCTCTGCACAAGGATTCCAGATCTTCAATTTCAGCCGCGTACCTGCAACCTACACACAGAAAAGAGAAGACGATTGGGGGGTTAGGGATTAGGGGTTTGCCCTTAGGTGAAATCCCGGTTTTGGAATTAACCAAGAAATGAGAAATGCTGTAAATGTAAATGACTGTAATGTAAAACAAGTACTAGTACCTTGTTGTAAGGATGCTTGTATCCTTATATGCGAAGGTATAGATGTTGTTGTTTGTTGTATGTTGTATGTTGTAGTACGTGATCTCCTCTTCAATGGTTGAATCCTTGTCTTGAATGCAACACTTAGCCTTGAATGGAGACTTAGAATGATCAATTGCTTGAAGGAATGCTTGAATGCTTGAATGCTTGAATGTTTGAATATCATTTCCACCTTTTTCCCTCCTCCTCTAAAATGAGAGAGGAAAAGTAGTTTATATACTTGCCAATTAGGGTTAAAAGACTGATTTTCCCGACCTTAGGCCGACCAGGAAATGTTATTTTCCAATTTGCAAACAAAAAGACCCGAAGTCCCATAGGAGACCGGGCCCAAAATAGGGCCAGGGACCAGGGCACTGGGCGCTCTGGTCCCACCTCCCGGGACAGCAGGGTGCAAGGAGGATCAGGCCAGGGTGCTGGAAAAATGCAGTTTTTGATGTCATGAGCAAGTTTCGGGGTCTCCATTCAGGTTCAGTGTTGCATCGCCATCGTGAAGACCCAAATGCAGTCGAAATTGCAAGTGTCACAATTTTAGGAGGCTACATTTAGCCCCCACTTTAGCGGGAGTATAAGCGTACGCCAATACTTCCAGTAAAGTACAAGGAAACAACATTGAAAAACTTTCACCACGTCAAGGAGGCAAGATACACCAAGCCCCCAGTGGACTAAGGATCTTACGACTTTGATTGACAAAGTAAAAGGGAAGATCACGAGGGAGAACCATGACTGTCAGTAGTAAGGTTCCCTCACTATGAGTCATGCAAGAAAGATATCAAAAATTTTCAAGGCAAAGCTAAATTTGTCAAGAAATTTTCAAGTATCTTGAAAAGATATGGACGGGATGTATGCCCCCCTACGTTAAAGTGATCGCACACGCCTCGCCGGGGGTGATTTCTTTAAGGTAGTGATACATATAAGAAATGAGAAAGGAGCACGTTATCGCAAGGATTTAGCCCCCAAGTGTGAGATAAGCCCAAGGATAATAGACACAAAACACAAAGCACAAGGTGACTTCGCTTTCCTCGGGGTCAGTATGCTGTATGATAATTCATGTATATCATATGTATGTATGCATAATTGTTCTTCATTCCCCAATCAAGGAAGGTCACCTAGAAGAAGGGAACACATGTGTCTTTTGAGTCAACATGAGAGAGACCAAAAGAGATCTCAATGTTTTGCATCGTCCTCAAGTAGACAACACTAAGGACAACAAATAGAAGAATGAGAATAACACATAGAAGAAGTAACAAAAGAAAGAGAGGAGGAGAGAATCTGCAATGCTAATGAAACTAGTCTAGCACGTCATCTACCCCCCGATCTTGCTGATCAATGTTTCGGGAAGGTAGGGAACACGCTAGAGGAGGAACATCCAACACAGCAGATGGAGCTATCACAAGATCCAAACAAGGGCCATGTTCATATCCCAAGCCGCGGTGTTCTTGTCTAGGAGCTAGGATAAGTGCTTTAGAAAATTCATTAGATAAATGGTTATCAATATCAAGAAGTTCATATTCACTATCAGAATGAACAGGAGTAATATTTTCATCATGAATAACAGTTTCATCTATATCATCATCAAGATTTATACAAATAGGATCTTTAACTCGCACAGGGTCAAGACCATCATGCATCTTATGTTTAGGAGATTTTGGCTCAATCGTCAGCTGAGGAGAAAATGGAATAATGCTTGTTGAAGGTGTTTTTGGGGATTGCAAAGTTTGAGCTCTAAAACGACGCTTTCGCCGGCGTTCACGTGCAGAACGATTTCGTCTAGTCTTAGTAGGAAGTTGTGAAGATTGAAGAGGAGGAATGTTCTCATCCTTATCACTTGGGTGTTTAGGTTGTGGTTTCTTAGGCTGAAAAATAGGAGAAGAGGAAGGTCTCTTCTCTCCATAAGAGGAAGGAGGAGGAACTGCTCCATATAAGGGAGGAATATTTGGTTTAGGAAGGAGACCAAGTCCATCATGATGAGGAGGGATAGGTCTACTTTTGGGAAGTTTATTAGATATAGGCATAGTCACATCCATAGGGATGGGTTGGGAATCTTCTTGAGGAAAGACATTAGTTTTATCTTTCAAAGGAAGAACTTCCTTCTCAAGAATGATAGGAATATCAAGTTTGGGTGTTCTAGGTTCACTTAGAGATAGGATCATATCTTTTTTCCACTTTTGATAAGATTTGAAAAGATGATCACTTCGTGGAGGAAGAGACTGGAATTGTTTAGGCCAAAAGTAATCAATAGGAACGCTAGAAGTTCTTTCAGTTGGTTTAAAGAGACTATGATTGACAGTAACAACTTCACCATTATGGGGAAATTTCAAACACTTGTGAATAGGAGAAGCAATAGCTTTCATGGAAGATAACCAAGGATAGCCTAGCTTCACACGAAATTGTTCGGACGATGGAATAATAGCAAAGTTCACATCAAGGGATTTGTTATGAACTTCAATAGGTAATGTAATAGAACCAATTGCAGGAGAAGAAAATGCATCAAATAGTTTCACAACCACATTTGTTTCGTCATAGATCACTTGATTCAATTGCAAAGTAAAAAGAAATTCTTCAGTAATGATATTAACCATGCAAGAAGGATCAATAAGCACTCCACGGCAAGGTGTGTTCTTGACTTTTGCAACTATATATAAAGGACCATCAGGTGCCCTGATAGTTTCACTAGAATCAAAGGTGATGGAAAGTTCTTAGGGATTTTCTGCTGCTCTACAAAGTTAATCACATTCGGAGTCATAGACACAAGATCATCAGGTGAGACAGAGGAATCAGTAGTATCAATCGCATTAGAGGTATGAGAAGGCAATGGATCAGTAAAAATCTGAAGATTTTGGTTAGGAGGAGCTACCGATGTGTTGCCTTTATCATTCACATCAGAAACAGAGATAATATTATTATCAATCAAATCTTGAATTTTCCCCTTTAAAGCAAAACATTTTTCAGTATCATGCCCAGGTTGACGATGAAATTGACAAAAAGATTTGTTATCAAAATAGGGTGAATTAATTTTTGCAGGATCAATTTGCCTTATAGGAGGAAGAGTAAGCACATTTTGTTCCAATAACTTATTCATAATACTATGCAATGATTCATTCAAAGGAGTAAACTTTCTTTCTTTCTTGAAAAACTTAGAAATAGGAGACACACCTGATGCTGCATTCACATTATTGTTGATGATGTTTTCATTGAATTTAATGGACTCTCTGTTCGGTTTAAACTTCCCAAATGGTTGTTGACTACTATCACCCTTATCACTCGGAGCCATAGGATGTGATTGTTCCATTTGACTCACAGTCATTTGATAATTGTGAAGAGTTGCACACAACTGTTGGAAAGAAGTAAACTCAGAAAATAGGAGTTTCTCTCTAATGTCTTTTTGTAAATTAGAAATAAAGATTCTTTGAATATCATTGTCAGGCACTGGAAAAGAAATTTGAGCATACAAATGCTTATATCTACCAATGAAATCAGTCACTTTTTCGTTAACACCTTGTTTACAATGCATTAAATCAATCAAAGTAACTTTAGGACTTATATTGTTTTGAAATTGTTGAATGAAAGCATTTGCAAGTTGTTTGAAAGAAGAAATAGAATAGGAAGGCAACGAGCAATACCATTGTAGGGCTTTGTCTCTTAATGTTCTAGTAAACAGTTTTGCAAGCAACCTTTGGTCATAAGCAAAATCAGTACATATTGTTTGAAAGGTCTTAACATGTGTTAGAGGATCACCCTTACCATTATAAAGCTCCAAATGCGGAATTTCAACATGTTTAGGGGGAATAGCTCGAACAATATCAAGAGAAAGTGGGCTCGCAACATCAAATGTGGGCACACTAAACTTAGATTGATTCATAGAGGCAATTTGTTGCTGTAAAGAAGAGACAGTTTGTGCAAGATTGTTAATGGTCGCTTCAGTCGAAGAGTTCATATTAGACGTGTTAGATTGTGATGGAGGTGTTATGTTATTGAAAGAAGGTAGAGAGTAAGGTGGTGGGACACTATGATAGTTGGTCATAGGAGATGATTGGAAAGGAGGAACACTACAAGGAGGAATGGAAGGGTTAAATGAATTGCCCCCTTGTGTCATGTTCATTTGTGGAGATATAAGAGGAACACTCACTGAAGGAATGAATGAAGAAGTTGGATTGAATGAAGGAAGAGGGTTGATTGAAGAAGAGGGATTGCCCCCATGACTAGTGATCATAGGAGGAATGTCTTGTGTTGAAGTAGTCATTATGTTTGATGTAAAAGTAGGTATATTAACAATAGGAGTCGTCAAAGGAATAGAATGATTGTCTTGAGTAGGAGGTTGTGTATAACCTAAGGTTTCGGCACAACTCTTCAGAGGCATCACATTTGAATCCACAATGTGTGCAATACCATGCAAAATATCAATTCCATTCTTATCACTTTGAAGCATACGTTTTAGACCCTCAATTAAAGGAAGAGCTTGACTATCAGGGTATTCTTGAGACATCCATTGTCGAAAATCGTCAAATTGGTTATCCAATTTTGAAAGTTGTTCTACAGAAACCTCATGGAGAGCTTCTTCATCATTAAGAGGATTAGAGGAATTACCCATGTCCTCGTTAAAAAGGCCATTCAAATTAGGTTCCATCTCCTCAGTAATTAAACCTTGGAAAGACTTAATTCTAAGGCTTCGTCTAACGGGAATAGTGTAGGTAGGGCTTATTGTTGTAAAACTCATGCACTAAAGAAAGAGAGAAGATTTTGAATTTTAGAGGTAGCAAATTTCAGTAAAACCAGCCAATCTTCTAGATTTAAGCTGTTAAATACAATCAGGACAATCTCCCGAAATTTTGGAAAAAATGTCCGGGACCGTGGCGCTCGGGGTGCACACGGTCCTCGCAACTTTATTCGAAATTTGTAGGGATGAAAGTTATGATGATTTTACAGCTAACCTGAAAAAATTGAGTGATTTTACGATCTGTAGATAGGCCAAATTAAAGTTGCAATCTCAAAATTGAACCCTACCAAGATTGTCGAAAAATGCAAAATTTGAATTTTGAAAAAGAGAGGGAAACTGAAATTTTGAATTTTATGATTTTAGAGGGAATGTTAAGAGCAATGCAAGTTTTGAAATTTGAAAATTGACTCAATTTCACGCAAAATTCAATTCTGAAAGTGGAAATCAAAGTTGTTGTAATTAAGCACTTAATTTCAAAAGTCGCAAATTACAAAAATTTGAATAAATCACTGAAATTTCGAATGAATGCTAACACACTTTTCAGATTTAGGACAGTAAGAAACACAATTTTGACACAAATTTCAATTTCAACAATTTTTGAATGATTAGAAGCCTTTATCCGAGCAATCACTAGACCAACTTTGACTTTAATTTTGAAAGTGTTAAAATTGATAAAATCAGCCAAAATTCTGGATTTTAGCAGAAAAATACAGTAAGATCTAGCTCCCAAAATTTTGGAAAAAATGTCGGGGACGATGGCGCTCGGGGTGCACACGGTCCTCGCAACTTTTTTCCAAATTTTCAGGGATGAAAGATATTGTGATTTTATTGCGGAATCCAAAGTTACAGCTGATTTGGAGATGTTTTGATCAGTGAAATTGTCGGACAAAGGTTGAATCAAGAGGGTTTCAAAAATTAGGGTTTTGACACTTAACCACTTAATTTTCAGAATTAAAGCACAAATATGAATTAACAATTTGCAATAGAAGGGTAGATCTGAAACAAGCATTAACAATTAAACATTTCAGAATTTTAATTACTTAAAAAGAAAATTTAGGGTTTTTATGCAATTAACCTCTAAAATTTTGCAAAAGATCAAACATGAAAATGTAATCAAGGAATCCAATTTTCAGATCTAATTATGAATAATCAGAAAGGATGTTCACGTCGGGTTCACCAAAATATAAAGCGGAAAAATCAAACCCTAGTCGTTCTCCCCTCCCCAACTCCAAGGAGAGAGAAGGGGGAGTCACTAGGGTTGATGGTTTTCACTTAGGAGGGACTTTACATTCAAAAGAGGGGTTGAAACCCACAAGATCCAATCCCACGCAATGCAAGATTGGATTCTATATGAGTTTCAAGGGTTAAGACATCAAGGATACCCTCTTTTGTAAAGAATGTAGATAGAAAGATTGAACTAGGAATGCATGTAGAAGCAAGAAAGATTCACTTATAAATAGAGATAGGGATATGATATGAAGCTGCAGACCTGAAATTAGCAGTAAAATGTCGAGACGGCGTTGTCCTGCAAATTTGAGCAAAATTTGACGGGACGATGGCGCCCGGCGTGCACACGGTCCTCCGAAAAATCCGCGAAACGAAGGGGGATCGGTTCGTCTTTGCACAAGGATTCCAGATCTTCAATTTCAGCCGCGTACCTACAACCTACACACAGAAAAGCGAAGACGATTGGGGGGTTAGGGATTAGGGGTTTGCCCTTAGGTCAAACCCCGGTTTTGGAATTAACCAAGAAATGAGAAATGCTATAAATGTAAATGACTGTAATGTAAAACAAGTACTAGTACCTTGTTGTAAGGATGTTTGTATCCTTATATGCGAAGGTATAGATGTTGTTGTTTGTTGTATGTTGTATGTTGTAGTACGTGATCTCCTCTTCAATGGTTGAATCCTTGTCTTGAATGCAACACTTAGCCTTGAATGGAGACTTAGAATGATCAATTGCTTGAAGGAATGCTTGAATGCTTGAATGCTTGAATGTTTGAATATCGTTTCCACCTTTTTCCCTCCTCCTCTAAAATGAGAGAGGAAAAGTAGTTTATATACTTGCCAATTAGGGTTAAAAGACTGATTTTCCCGACCTTAGGCCGACCAGGAAATGTTATTTTCCAATTTGCAAACAAAAAGACCCGAAGTCCCATAGGAGACCGGGCCCAAAATAGGGCCAGGGACCAGGGCGCTGGGCGCTCTGGTCCCACCTCCCGGGACAGCAGGGTGCAAGGAGGATCAGGCCAGGGTGCTGGAAAAATGCAGTTTTTGATGTCATGAGCAAGTTTCGGGGTCTCCATTCAGGTTTAGTGTTGCGTCGCCATCGTGAAGACCCAAATGCAGTCGAAATTGCAAGTGTCGCAATTTTAGGATGCTACAGTATTCCTGTTTCCATTATCACTGATAACGAGCGTCCCTTCAAAAATCAGGATGTTCGTGAACTCTGTGACCACTTCCATATTTCACATCGTTTCTCCACACCATATTATCCCCAAGGTAACGATCAAGCTGAGGCATCTAATAAAACAATCCTTAAAATCCTAAAGAAGACAGTCGATGATGTTGGCCGTAATTGGCATATCCAACTTAATCCTGCACTTTGGGCTTACCGCACAAGTGTCCGCACACCTACAGGAGCTACACCCTATTCACTTGTCTATGGCGCTGAAGCCATCTTGCCTATTGAGGTCGAGCTACCCTACGGGTCTCTTTGCAAAACATCATCAGTGATGAAGACTATAGGGTCTCTCGCTTACAAGAACTGAAACTACTGGATGAACGAAGACAAATTGTTTTTAATCATCTCAAGGCTTACCAACAACGAATGAGTTGCAGCTACAATCACAAGGTCAAGCCTCGCACATTTGAGGTAAGTGATTTGGTTCTCAGAGAAAACCCCAAAAATCAGCAAGACAGAGAGAAGAAGGGCAAGTTTGAACCAAATTGGCTTGGTCCTTACATCATTACAGCAGCATATGGATCTGGGGCATATCAGCTCTCAACTACAGAAGGTGAACCTTTGGAGGATCCTATCAACAACATGCACCTTCGCAGGTTCTACACATAGCTCTTCAGAGTATCCTAATTTCAAAAATAAAAATAAAAAAATAAAAAAATTCAAAAATAAAAAAAAAATTATAAAACAAAACAAAAAATCGTTACTTGGTGAAAACCTGGCAAACAGGTGCCTTGTGACACAAAAAACATTGAAAAATCAAAAAAAGTAAAGAGAAATAATTTCATCCAACGGTGAAAACCACTTCTGTAGCGCCCTGGGCAAGTACCATGGTGAAAACTGGGTCACCAGTGCCATGCGTAGAGACATTGCTCCTCCCTCCTTCAGGATTCACTTTCATCACTTCACTTTGCACTCACTCACAACCTATTCATTCATAATAAACTTACCCATTCCCATCATGGCTTGTTATTGATCTACCCAAGATTGGTTAGCCATTCATAATAAACCCCTTTTCAACCTTTCCATCCACAATAAATCAGATCCTATCTGTGGCTAAGGCAATTCCTACGTCTAGTGATGGGTGTGGAACTAAGAACATCACATGTTTTGAGGAGTACAGTTTCTTCCAGCTTCCTTAAGTCTATCCGCGCACAATCCGCAATAAAGCAACATCTGCATTGCCAATCCGCAATAAAGTTTCGTCTTCTTCGCAATAAAGTATCAGTTTCATGGATTCAGTCAGTTTCAGATGAGACACAGCAGCAACAATGGGCTTCAACAAATCAAATCTTTCAACAGACTCAGACAACATATGGTTCCGTGCTATCTATCCTTTTTGTGAAAGTAAACATTGTGACCACAATCAAATAAGACTTATACAGATGACAAGAGACACTAAACTTGAGGACTACAGTGAATGTTGGTGTCGAGTCTTGGTTTTCTTTTGATTTTATCTTTTGGTGACATGTCTTTTAGCTTTTCCGGGATGTCTCTGACTAGAGATTCTATCTCCAGGATGTCTTTGACTAGAAAGGCGAGGATGGGGTATCGTCACCTATTTTTCTTTGCTGTCTGTGGATTGTCTCTTAGTAATGCTATGACTTGTCCAAGGATATGAGGACACTGTGAGTCTAGTATGAACTGGGGCATTCTTTGTTTGCAACTATCTTATCTCCATGCAAACAGGTACAATGACTTTCTGGGTCGAACATATGCCTCGATTGTCATAAACTATTTTGCCATAATAAAGCTCAATGATGATAATGCACAAGAAGCTCTTTCACTTTCATATCTTCTATCTTCCATCCCCCTTTCTTGATTGACTTCCATCGTCCTTCTCGAGTCCGTGTAGCCTGCTATCACATGACTGAGTACAATGACACACCAAAAATATATGCATTTCATGTAGTTTGCACCTGCATTACCACATATAAGCATTTCATACATACATATAGATATCACAACTGCATCACATCCTGCACACAACACCTGTTAGCACAATTTACATTTGCATTATCATATTCATCTGCATTCACATTTGCATCATGCATACACATATAAAACATAAAAGAACAAAATAAATAAAATATTGCATTGCATCATATACATATTTGCATCCATATCATAAGCATCACATAAGAACATCTCATCACATAGGTACACATGCATATAGCTGCCACAAAGATGAATCATCTCATATACATATATATATAAAGTGTCATGATACAATGATGTCAAAATCATATGGCTACAATACTGATACATAGGGAGCCATCTACGACTATGATGAATTCCCTCCCTTGGAGCCGGCTGGCCTCGACGGAGTCGGAGCCCTAGAAGGACCCACCCCAAGATCATCTCTCCTGGCCCCTGTGTCCTCTGCAGCCACCCCTCGTGTCGCCCTATCTGGACATAGGAACCCACTGATCGCTCCTCCTATCAATGCTGGCAACGCTAATCCTGTAGCAGTCATAGTGTCCCAAGCCACGTGTCCAACCCTCATCTCCAATCCTGGGTCCTGGAGCACTCATCTCAGAGCCTCCTTGTCTCCATCTCAATTGTATGGGATCAGCTCCCCGTCGATCGGTATCCTCAAAATCCTATATACATCCTCGAGGGTGACTGTCATCTCCCCCATCGGCAAATGGAAAGTACAAGTCTCGGAGTGCCATCTCTCCGCCAGCATAGTCAACAGTCCCATGTTCGCCCAAAACTCTGGCACATACAACACATGTCTCAATCCCATAGCCTCGATAGCAGCTTGCTCCTCGGCTGTCAGCTTAGATCGCAATCTCTGAGTCGATGGGAATCTCTCCCATGACTCCAGCATAGGCAAATACTCCTACAGTCAAGCAAATCAATCATGTCAGTCATCGTGGCATTCCCTGTTTATCACAAAATGCTAACTTTTTATCTAAATGCATATGGCATTCTACCCTAGTGACACTCACTGTTCATCACAAAGTGTTGCTTCTATCCTAGTAGCACTCCCTGTTCATCACAAAGTACTACGTGTGTGGCACTCACTGTTCATCACAAAGTGTTGCTCACATTTGCACTCCCTGTTCATCACAAAGTGCTGCTCATATTTTAGTACTCCCTGTTCATCACAAAGTACTCTATCTTGGTACTCACTGTTCATCACAAAGTGCCTTGATCTATCCTAGTCTTCCCTAGAGGACCTGCTTGAGTGTATCCTCTCAGCAACTTATCCAATCGACAGCGTATGTTCATCACAGAACTGCCGATTTGACCTAGAAGACAAAAATTCACATTTTTTTTGGACACAAACACGCTTTCCTGACATAAACGCGCTTGAAGACTGCATAAACGCGCCTGTTTTACACAGACGCGCCTGAAAAACACAGACGTGCCTATGCTCTGCATAGACGCGCCTGGGCGACACAAACATGCCTTCTTGGCACAGACGCGCCTACACATCACAAACGCGGCCGCATTTGGCACAGACGCGGTTTCCATCACAGGCGCGCCTAGCACAAAACAGACGCGCCTGGCACCAACGCAAACATGCTTGGATGTTTTTGGACATTTTTTGGACCCTATTCTAAGCACATTTATTTCCCTATCTACCATGCATTAATGACAACAATAAATGCATCAAAGTACAAGGAGGTTTTGTGGTACTTACCGGCTCTCCTACCTCTGCTGGCCTCTGGAATTAGCGAACGCGGTTGAATCTGTGAACGAAGGCCATTGCTGCTGACTATTGCTGCTCTTTTCTCTCTCTGCACTCTGCTCTCGTGGATGTGTAGATGACAATGAGGATGTATTTCCCCCGTGGTCTATCTTATAGACTACCCTAGCTCTAGCCCTCGTCTCTCGAGTCAGTCTTCTTTATCCCGTGACTTTGTCACTTTATCTGGTCAGTCCATTCTAGCCTCTCTTTCTTATCGAGAGATTGTTTGCAATCTTTTAAGACATTTTCATCCAATCTCTCGAGGGGGCATATCATTCCCATCTTGGGGCAACTTTGTATCAGTTCATATTATCTTCTTTGAAACAACGCGACAAGCCGCATTGTCTCAAAGAGGGGCAAAATGTAGACACCCAAAATTGTCCAGTCTAATTAAATAAATATTTTATTTATTTAATTATCTAAGCTTAATTCTTCTATTAATTAAATAAATCTTTATTTATTTAATTAATTCATTTATCCTCTTCTAGCCTTATTTCTCATTTAAATAAATACATTTATTTATTTAAATTATCTTTTTCCTAAATTAAATAAATATCTTATTTATTAAATTGATCCCACTTCTTCTATTAATTATATAAATCTTTATTTATTTAATTAATGCATTAACCTTTTTCTACCCATGACACATGTCATTCATCTCTTAATTCATACACTACCTACCCCTTTTATTATTTTATTATTTCTTTTACCTACCCTCTAATCATAGCCAACCTCCTTTTACACCTCTCAATCTTATCCCTCCATTTCATATTGTGTCTTCTATATAAGGAGATGCTTCCTTCATTATCAAACCCTAATGAATCATCTTAAGGACTTGACTACATTACGATCCTACTTGCAACCACATTCCATTCTTTGTTGAGCTCTTGTGCACATAAAATCTGAGAGCAAATATATCAAGCAAGATCAATGGAGATAGGAAGAATGGAGATCCAAACCCTATTGGACATGTGATGGTATAATCTTTGTGATTTCATTTGATTTGCATTGTCTTAGGTAATCTTCATATGTTATGGTGGATCTTTGTTGTTGTTAGGGTAGGGTTTGTGGTTGAATTCATTTAGCCTTTCAATATCGTTATTGTTGTTATCCATTTTCACCATATACAAGATGCATCCTTTCTTTTTACTTTTCTTTGGTCTAATGTTGCCAATAAATGGTTTTCAGCATTAGACCTGATATTTTTTTCTTTATTTTTACTTTTGCGTCTGGGAGATTTGGCACCCACTTGACTGGAAGATGCATTGGCTAAATCCCTGGTGGAAGTTGTTGTAGGCTCAATTGCATTGAGGTATAAGGCTATAGTGTGGTGACTAGGAAAGGTATCAATTTTAGTATGTCCTTCATTATCCCAGTCAATAAGTTCAAGATGTATTAAAAGTAAGGGATATTTAGGTTGAGATTTTTCAAAGGCATTAAGGGTCATGAAAGAAACGTTAAAGCCTTCAATATGTATTTCAATGTCTAGGATGATACTCTTGTTAGAATGACCTCTCGCAAGTAGTTCCCGATCATCCTTGATTAAATCCAAGTCGACCGAATGTGATTCTAATTCAATTGATCTAGTTCCTAACATTTGTCCTACATATGCATGGACTACATTGACACCCACATCTTCTTCATAGCAGGTTTCTTTAGCTGATTGTTCAGAATGGTGGGAATCCGATTCCCATTCATTAGAATCCGTCTCACTGGCAGCCTACAATATGTAGATTTGTTCATATAGCTTTTAATGTGTTTCTTCTGTTTTCCTCGCTATCTCTTTTCTTCTCTCGTATTAAGCTTCCTCTGAGTTGATATTTGGTTCTGTTAGTCTTGCTATTAGTTCTCCTTGCTTAATACTATCTTCTTGTCTGTTTTGATTAGGAGTTGACTTAGCTTGGGAAGTGCCTTTATTTTGTCTTTCTTGCTGATTAGAAGCTCTCTCTTTTTGTGATCTTATGCTTGCTTGTTCTTGTTGTTTGGTAGAGGCTTCTTCTCTTTTGATTGCAAGTTGCTCTTGTCTTTTGTCATGTTCATCTATTTGCTTCCTAGAAGATGTTTCTTCTTGTGGAGTAACATGTCCATACCCTAAGCCTAATTTGTCTGTAGCCTGCTGAGTATGAGGTTGTATGGGTTCTGAGATACCTTCTTTTCTTTCTCCTACATGACCTATTCCAGTGTATCCCATTTTCTGAAGAATGTTAAATCCTTTTCCATGTTTTTCTGTGGGTATTCTGACATTATTGATGTTTTGTTGAACTTCTTCATCTTTATATAGCCATTGTAGCACATCTTTGTCCCCTGTTTCCTCAGATAATGTCCCAACACTAACAAATGCTCCGTCAAATATTGGAAGAGGTTTTACAACTGGTTGTTGTTTTGAGTTTGATGGTTTACCATAAGATTTAGGAGAAAGTGGTAACTGTGACAGTGAATATTCTCCATTCCCTTGATCCCTTAGTTGTATCTGTTTTTCAAAACTTGACAAGATTAAGGAAAATAATTTTTTGTTGGATTGTGTGCTTGAAGACGATGCCTATCTTTTATGCAGAACAATGACCTCTTGTGCTGGTTTCAAATTACTACAATATTGGAATGGATTCGAGTTTGTTGAAATTGTGATTTCTTGCCCATTGTACGGAAACTTCAGGTACTGGTGATAAGTTGAAGGAATAGCTTGTATGTCATGAATCCATGGTCTTCCCAAAAGTATGTTGTATGATAAATCCAGGTCTAGGAATTGGCATGTTGTATCTTTCTGCAGGGGTCCTACTTTGATGGGTAATACCACAATTCCTTTGGAGGAACGTTCTTCTTCATCATATGCTTTGATTGTGATCTTTTTACGGGGATCAACTGCATCTTCAAAATAACCTAAAGCATGAACAAGACTTACTGAGAAAATATTCAAGCCAACTCCTCCATCTATTAGGACATGTTTAACACACTTTTTATGAATAAGGACTTTAATATGCAATGAAGCATTATGGGGATGTTGTAAAGACATGCAATATTCTTTTGTGAATGATAAGCAATGAGGAGCTATGAGGTATACCACCATGGTTTGGAATTGACCTACATCAAGATCTTTGGATACCGTCGTATCTACTAGCGCTCTTTTTGAGATTTCTTTATGCACGGGTAAAAGTTTTAAAAGTTCTAAAATTGATATTTGCACGGGAGTTTTCTGTAATTGATCCACTAGACTATTGTTTTGAAGTGGATGGTGTGTCAGTTGTAGGACCCGACAAATTTTTTTTGGCTTTGCTTCTCGTGATAGCATGAGCGGGTTCTTGTTGTTGCTTCTCTTTGACCACAATCACATTAACCACGTTATCATAAGTATGAGCATAGTTCACTTTTTCTTTATCCTTGCCATTATGTGCTGCTGATGATTCACCCTTCTCATAATTAGGAAGCAGAGTTTTGAAAGTTGTGTGCGATTTGTTTGTCTTATGCCCATCCAAAGTTATGACGCCATTGTCAATCAAATCTTGGATGACATGTTTTAACCGTTGACAATCATCTATTTGGTGTCCTTTATTTCGATGGAACTCGCAATAATGGTTGTCATTCTACCAAGAAGGTTTTACCATGGGTTCAAAGTTTCCTGCTTCTGGCAAGGTAATCAACTTGTTTCCAAGAAGTGTCTTTAATGCTGACCCAAGTGGTTCACCAATGTTGGTAAATTTCATGCGAAAGAAATTACTGAAAGATGATTTTTTTTTATTGTCATCTTGTCGAATTGCTGCTATGTGATTTGATAGATTGAAAACTGGTTGATTTGGTTTCACATTATTATTATCCACTATCCCATCATTGACGATGTTTTGATTTCTATTGCAAAATTTGGGTTTATCATTGTTGGTATTGTTGTTGGGAGGAGGATTAACTCCTTCTTTGTATATCTTCAACTCTCCCTTGTTTATCATAGCTTCCTCCATTCCGATTCCATTATCAATCATCTTTTTGAAACTTGAATGACATTACATTTTTAGGTTATGACTCATTTGTGCATTTAGATTGTCAATGAATATGTCCATCTTTTCATATTTTGGCACTGTACGAGGATATCATGCAGCTAATCATCTCCATCTCTGTAGAAATGTCATGAAAGGTTCTCCACTCTTTTGTTTGGTGTTACACAAGTCTAGCATTGTGACCTCATGTTGTATGTTGTAAGAGTATTGTGAAACAAACTTGTCCACCAATTCTGAGAATGATCTAATTCCGGGTAGAAGTTTCGAGAACCATTTCATAGCTTGTCCACTTAAGCTCTTTGGAAATAGCTTCATTAAGTATGTGTCTTCATGTGCGAACTCCATGCTCATCGTGCAAAATTCTCTTATGATCTTGGGGATCAGAGCTTTCATTATATTTGTCATATCTAAGAGTTTCACAATTTGTAGGAAAAGGTATCACTTTGATACTTTTGTCAAACAGATAAGGACAAATTTCTTGAAGCGAATACCTCTTAGTAGTTCCCCTTTGTATATCTTAAATTTGCGTTTGAAGCGTTTGTATTTGCGGCGTGAGAGCTAAGAGAGGATCGTCGACACGATTTATGATGACCTTATAAGGCATTAAGAGGGGGGGTGAATCAGTGCAAGCAAAAATAATTTAAATATGATCACCAACTTTAACAACTTAAAACTTATCAAGCATATGAGAAATATCACCACATAAGCAAATGCCCAATAAAAAAAATTCCACATAACACGAGATTATATGTGGAAAACCCAAAAGGGAAAAACCATTGTGGGAGTTAGTACCCACAAGATTCACTATCTGCAAAATAGAGATCTTGACCGATTAAGGTCTTACAACTATACCCTATTAGGAGTAGACTTGGTTAAAAGTCACCTGGTTAAGGATTTGAATGATAAGCCCTGTTAGGAGCAATGACTTGTTAGGATCAACCTCACAAGAGGATTTAAGACTTTGATTTAGAGCTACCCTGTTAGGGGATTTACAGATTAAGGCCTGTTAGGACCTACCTAGTTAGGGGAATTTTTTGCTGCAAACTGTTAGGAAAACAACAGTGATAAGATCTTCAAGTAACACCTTCTATGTCTGATAAGATCTACTTATGATCCTTAAAACATCAACAACACTTCATTACAAAACTTCCCTAATCACCGCACGATCACATTCACAATATTCGCTCATGAATTCTCTCTTCACACACATACCGATTTTATACCTCATCACACTTTTTATAAACATTTACATTTACTCAGCCATAACCTTGGAACAATTTCCTAGGTTCAATGAATCTAGAAAAACTTACATCACACACTTTACATATGTCGACCACCGACATAACCAATTAAAACTTGTCTCGTGTTACCAATTTAAGTGACTATATCACTACTAGTTAAGTTTTCTACCAATTTGTCTGTTTTGTAGATCAAGTCTGGCTCATCCAGTTGAATCAGCCAATGCGGTTGTGAACATAGCTCCAAATACCTGTCACAAACATCACTATGAAACTGCATCATCCAACTCTTCATGAATCACCTATACCGGTTGTCGAAATGTAACTCTGTCTTAGTTTACCGGTTGAGATCCTAATTACCAGTTCTCTATAGAACTATATTTTGTACCAGTTAAACCTTATTGGTTGGCTTCTAAGACTTAGCTGACATGAAAAACATTGTTGCCATTAATGACAACACAAAACTTAGTCATGAAACATGAATCTCAATCTCTTCATCACATTTACTAACTAATCATATACTGGTTGCATAAAAACAACAATCTTTACCGGTTCTGTCAAATGACAACAATCTCCAACTTAGTGTGCAAAACAAATATTGACTATATGACATATACTCCCCCTTAGCAATTGCATGTTGTAACAAAAATAAATACAGTACTCATACAAAATTTGATTCAACTCTTACTCCCCCTTTGACAACAATGCCAAATGAAATAAAAATACGTGATATCAAAATTTGCATCAGAGCATATATATAGATATATGAGTTATAAAATATCTTTACATATGAATTTTGAAAAAACATCACTAAAATGAGACTTCAAATTTTTAAAGTCATTATGTCATGTCTCTAAACTTATGCCTGCGATCTCCACATGAGTCTTGATTTGTCTAGCTGGTTCCTCCATTGCATCAACAATGCTCATTTCCGATGTAGCAAGAATGGCTTCACATTATTTGTATGCTCTTTGCAAAACTTCAACCTTTGGTATAAGCTATGTTTGAAGTTCATGCACAGATCTGACTCTCTTTACCTGTTCCTGCATATACTTGCATCTTGTGCTGAAGTTCTACAACTGATCTTCCAATATGAATAATAGAGTCATTAAGGGGCTTAAATGACTCACTTACAACCTCAAGTTCATGCTCAGCTTCTTCTCTTTCCTTTTGCAAATCAACACAAAATAAGGAAAATGTTGAAACGGTAGAGAGGATTTTACCTTCGATTTCCAGTGCTTCCTTCAAATAATCCTTATTAACAGTAAGAACCACTTTACCTTTATCAATTTCAGACATCAAGTGCTCTGTCCTCTTCTTCTTGTAGTTTTTCTCCACTTTGACATAAGTTGCATCGTCTAATGATTTCATCTACTCTCTGACATCAAAAAAAAGTTGTCCAAGCTTGTCAATAGGTGTGGCAAAATTTCCTGTATCAGTCTCCGGTAGGAGAGTAGACAAAATATCTATTGCACTCCTTATGGTCTTTGCCTCCTTATGTTGTTCTTTCATCCTCTTCTTTTTAGCTCATAATTGCACGGTAGTTGCAATCTCCATTAACTCAGTAGAACTCAGTTTATCCATGTCAAGAGGTCTTTGGATGCTTAATGCATCATCATCTTCTTCTTCATAAACAACTTTATTTTTGGAATCAAGTGACAAAGGTGTCACTATGGGTTCAGTCTTTTCTACCTTATTCTCCTCTGTTCCCTCTTGATTTTTCAGTTTTCTCTTCTTCATTCTTCTCTTCTGCTTACTTTTCTTCATTACTTTCCATTACCGATGGCGGTTGAGTATCTATAGTTTGATTATCTACCGGTGGCTCCTCATCCTTCTTTTCTTCTTCATCTTTCTTACCTTCTTATTCTTGATTTAGACATCTGAATATCTACATCATACACATCTATGTTGTTAGCAGTATTACAAATATTATCACCAGTATCATCATCAGGAATAAAACACTGGTTCTGTTTGTGTGTTCACCAATTGGTCATCAAACACAATGTCATCGGGCTTAAAATCAGTAGGTTTAATACCTTCTGGAAAATCTTCACCCTTAATCTTTACAGGTTCAACATCCTTATCGTATTCCTCTTCGGTAGGAATTAGACCCAAAGTCTTCTTTAACAAAATTTCAGTCTCTTGCTGGTCTGATTGAGTCTCACTAGTTAACATCCTTGTCAGTCTTTTCTTAGATCTAAAGGAAGATTTTGCATTCAATAAAATATCATCTAATTCTTCCTTTGCGGCTTCCGGTTGAAGACTTTTGAGTGTGTACTCAACAAATTCTTCGTCCTGCTTCATTGTAGCCTCCCATCTTACATCAATTTTGTTGTATAATGAATTTAAAATTTGCCCTTGCAGCTCAATAAGGGCTTTACTATATTTATTCATCATATACACTACTGCATCTTCTATTAATCTTTGTTCATTCCCACCAAGATTATCATACAGTTTATTCAATCCCTTAAGAACACCATATTCCATAATACTTTTTAACAATTTATCAAGAGGAGTAGGTTTATTTACCGGTTTCTCCACAGATTTATTTGACAGTGGAGGTTCCAACAACCTTAGATTTGTTGTGACTAGTCCTCAAGACTTTCTTCTCTTTCTCAGATTCAGTGTCATCATCATTTGCATCTGCCGGTGATGGTTTCTGAGTTCGTTGCTTCTTTCTTTTACCAGTTTTAACTAGTTCAGTTGGAGGATCAACAACCTTTCCTCCTTTCTGGAACTTAATCTTTGAAGATTTGCTGTCGGTTTCTCTTTCTTTATAGCTGTTGGTTTCTCTTTTTTTCTAGCTTTCCCTTTTCCAGCTCTTGTTTGCATACCGATGGGGGTGTCGGTTGGAGTACTAGATGTTCCAACCCGTTGAGCAACATGCTTTGCTTTAGATTCAACAATGTCTTCCTTTGTTTATCCATCTTGCTCAACAAAGGCTTCAACTTATTTTCTCACTTTCTTGGCAATTGGTTAAGTTCTGAGTGCACTTGAAGGGATTTTTCCTTGTAAGTGCCAAACCTTTCTGTTGTGGTATCAATCAGTTGACCAAGTAGATGGTCAACATATGCAATCAATAGATATTTATCAACTTCATACCCCATGGGCATAACCCAAGTAGTCTGGGGTTCTACAACTTCCATCATACAAGTATCTATGTTCACCATTAAAAAAATTGTTTTCTCATATTGATTAACTACCTCTGTCGGTATCCTTTCTCTTGCATGCATTTTCTTCTGAAAATCCTTAAAGTATCCACATGAAATCTTATCCAAATCATTACCTAGCATCCTAATGCTATTCTTCATTTGCATCAAAGCAGGTGTTCCTCTAATCCATTGAATATCACCAATATTAGAAAAAGAATTTTGAAAATAAAAAAATAGACCAAGAATGAGTTGACCAAATTTGAACCTCAATCTTTTGTCCTTCTTAATAGCCTCCAGGTTCAGCATCACTTGACTTCTCAATGCTTCAGATAGATCATAATCAACATCTTCTTTCATCATCCGGTAAGCAGCATGAATAGTAGTTACCAGTGCACTGTTCATCCTGCTAGAGTAGTATACTCTGTATCCAATCACCATTGATGCATATTTCACTGTCTGATCACTGATATTGTTCACTGTCATAGCTTTTCCATCCCATTTGGATCCTGTCAGCTTTTCTACATCATTATTTGGAATGGATCTCAGTAAAGGTACTTCATTGGTTGCATAGAGTCTGATGATTGTGTGAATGACTTCCTTAGAGATTTTATGTGGTCGGTCAAGCCACATAAAATGATCATGTATCTTGCTAAGCACATATCTAACATGTTCATCAACAAAATCATCAATGAAGTTAAGTGCATGATGAAACCCTTTGTTGGTAACCTTCTTGTATTCTTCCTTCAAGATATCATTTTCATCACACAGTGCTCTATATTGATAAAAAATAGCAACCATACCCAAATATTCCACTTTGCAATGGTAAAATGATCTAACATCTTCAACATGTAATACACCATAGAGATCTGGATAGGGCTCCGACGAGATTAGTTTCTTCAAATTAAAATGAATGTCTTTTATATTCAGGTCATGCCTATCGGTAACATCAACTAGATGTGGTGTATCAATTTCCAACAAATCACTCTTCAGAATTAGATAGCAAGATCTCTGAAAAATACCTTTTCCTGCTTTTGCACTAGGGTTTCAGACACCGACGAAGTTCTCTTAACCGGTTGTCGATCATAGATCATACCAAAACACTTCAATCTCTGTCAAATAGGTTAGATGTTGCAAACATAACTTCTGTTGTTCTCTATTCGCTCTCCAAGTGCTCATACAAATGCAACGTGACACAAAATTCAAAAAGTTCCTTTTATTTGCCCATTATCTACTACATTAAATGCCTTTACCGGTAAAACCCTAAAATGTCTTAAAACACAATACTGGTTCACATAGCACATCAAACCTACCGGTTTGATCATATAATTACTTCTTAACATCATATTACATCAAAGTATGCAGATTTAACATACCTCATGGTCCTTTAGGGGGTTTGGAGATAGATCTAACATTAAGTCCCCCCTAAGCTATATAAACAACTTAGTTTGTTGGTGAAGGGTTCTCCACACTAGGCGAAGAAATAGGATCTTCAGATGATTTTACTTCAGTTACCACATCATCCTTATTTTTCTAGATTCTATTCATTTCTGCTTTGGTCTCCTCCACATCAACTTTTGATTTTCCCTTTCCGGTCACCTGAATGATTCACCGATTTGTTCACTTTAGCTCTACAAAACTTTGTCATATGTCCTGGTTTATGAAAATGATAGCAAGCCATACCAGAAGCTCTCCAAGGTCCAACATTGTCTCTTTCGCTCCTTCTTCTACAGTTCATAGCCACATGACCAAAGTTATTATAGATTGTGAATACCACTTTCATTCTCTTCTCCATCTCATAGGGACTAGACCGGTTAGCATAGGGTCTTTGCCAATTTGGACTTCTCCGATCATTGAAATTCCTTCTCCAATCACCAACAGACCTCTAATTTATGTGAGATGTAGGATTGTTTTCTCCATACCTGCATTCAATAGATCCATGCCCATACATCTTGCATGTGTAACAATAACCTTCAAATCTTCTAGGCATATATCTCTGATAACTCAATGATGAACAAATAGTACCAAACCGGTACTTAGAGAGGCGGGGGTGAATCAATACAGACAAAAACACAATCCTAAACCGGTTTGTCAGCAGACACTGTGCTTTGGCAGACAAACAGTAACACCAGTCTTAAACAGAGTACAACCGGCAAAACCCAGAATAACTGAGACAATCATAAACCGGTTGACACTTATCTTTTCATACAATCTAATACTTCATTCCATTTGACCCTAGTGCATGAACAGGTAATCTATCATCAAAGATATATATAAACAGCTAGATCAACATGATTTACCTTCAGACACAAATCACTTAAACCATCACATGAATAACACCACACATCACACACAAATTTTTCATGTGGAAACCCAACTGGGAAAAACCACGGTGGGGATGAATACCCACAAGCTGTTTTTGAACTCTTTAGAAGTCTGCTCTGTTAGGAGCCTTGTCTGGTTAAAGACTGACACAATAGGTTCTGTTAGGAACTGATCCTGTTAAGGATCACCCGGTTAAGGGATGGCTAGAATATCCGATTAAGGGTTAAACCCTGTTAAAGGTTACCTTGTTAGAGGATTTCAAGAACTCAATGGTTTTGAGTCACCCCGTTAAAGGATTTACAGTAAGCCGGTTAAAGTGACCTTGTTAAGGGATTTCCCAACTATTGAAGTGGTTAGAGATCAACATGTATTACAATGATCTGGTAACAACACTCAATGCCAATGCAGATCTGCTTTAGCTCCTCTTCACCTTCTGCACTTACACTCTACAGGTATCACTTCTCTCTTCTGGTCTGGCAAGAATCACGTATCTCTTCACTTGGAAACTCACACACAACTTTTGCCAACAACCTCAGAAAGAAACACAACATCGTCCTTATAGGAAACAGATAGGTCGGTAGCATAAACCCTAAACCCTAAACCTGTTAGGTTAAGCAATTCAAACGGTTCAATCTTGACCGTTGAGCACATTGCATTAAATGCAACAGTCTTGAACCAATCTCAAGACGTTCTCCATCATTCGTTTTCCACCGATTTCATGGCGGTCGATAACCCATCATGCGTTATCACCGTTTACAGACTTCGCACATTCCCGAGGTAGATATGGACAATCTCCTTCATGTAAGATCCTTCACGCACACAAGGGTGACATGGCAACATGATTTGTTCTTCATTACAATGCTTACTCATCACACAGAGTCACCGATTGAGTCACACAGGCTTGAAGTACTTCAACCGGAAACCCTGAAGTTGAGACTACCAACCGGTAGTCATACAAAGCTTCTATGTATCGGTTCCCATAACCACATGCCGGTTCACCTTGAACAAACACACTGCTTCACTTTGGCACATATACCAGTTCACAATGTTATACCGGTTCACACATATACCGGTGCTTGGTAACATACCGGTTCTCTCTTCTTTAGCATATTGACATCAATGACAACATACATTCTTCAGCATATTGACATCAATGACAACATACAATGTCATCATGTCCTCATACCGGTTCACATAATGCCAACAATCTCTTATTAGTATTAAATCTATAACCAGTATTAACATCAAATCTGCTTCTACAAATATTAGCAGTATGTCATGGCTTATGGCAATTGAAACAAACAAGTTTATAAGATTTCTTACCAGTGGTTTTCTAAGTCTTGGGAGTAGGTTTACCTTCATGCATATTGACCTTAGTACCGAAAGGTTCTCCTTTCTCAAATGTATTATATCCTAACCCAGATGTATCACCATTCATCCTCTAAGATTGGATTTGTTCATCCAGCATGGTAGAACTCTTGTTGAATTTTGCAAGCTTCACATTAGCTTCTGCAAGCTCTTTGTAAGATCTTCATTTTGCTGCATAAGAGTCTTTCTAAGAGACATTGCCATATCAAGATCTACTTTGATTTCTTCTTTTTCTTCTTTCTCCTCATGCCAATGTGCATATAGAGTGCCATTTTCCTAATTTATCTTAAAGATCTCATGATCTTTCTCTTTGATCTTGTCTTCAGCTGCTCTCCTTGCTTCAAGTTCTTGACTCATCCAGATTGTAAGGGATTCAAGCTCTCTCCTCAAGTTAGTTTTCTCACCATTTAGTTTCCCCGCTTCCTCAACCAATGCATCTATGTTTGCTTCATCAGAAGAGCTGTTGTTAGAGACTTCCAACAGTTGTTCAGTAAGCTCTTTCCTTTTAGCAAGTGAAGTTTTATACTTGCCTCTCAAAGTTTCTAGGGCATCCTCAGTTTCAAAAAGTTTAAGAGACATCTCTCTATAACTCGTGCCCTCCATGTCTACCTTGGGAATCCTTCTCAAGTGGTTAGGCCTCAAAGAAGGTTGCCTCTATACCAATTGATGAACTTATAGGAAACTGAGAGGGGGGGGGGGTGAATCAGTGCAAGCAAAAATAATATAAATCTGATCACGAACTTTAACAACTTAAAACTTATCAAGCATATGAGAAATACCACCACATAAGCAAATGCCCAATAAAACAAATTCCACATAACACAAGAGATTATACATGAAAACCCCAAAAGGGAAAAACCACAGTGGGAGTTAGTATCTACAAGATTCACTATCTGCAGAATCGAGATCTTGACCGATTAATGTCGTACAACTATGCCCTCTTAGGAGTAGATCCGATTAAGAATCACCCAGTTAAGGGATTTGAATGATAAGCCCTATTAGGAGCAATGACCTATTAGGATCAACCTCGCAAGAGGATTTAAGACTCTGATTCAGAGCTACCCTGTTAAGGGATTTATAGATTAAGGCCTGTTAGGACCTGCTCGGTTAGGGGATTTTGCTGCTGCAAACTGTTAGAAAAAAAAATAGTGATAAGATCTTCCAATAGCACCTTCTGTGTCTAATAAGATCTACTTTTGATCCTTAAAACGTCAACAACTCTTGATTACATAACTTCCCTAATCGCCGCACGATCACATTCACAATATTCACTCATGAATTCTCTCTTCACACACATACTGATTTTATACCTCATCACACTTTTTATAAACATTTGCATTTAGTCGGCTACAACCTTGGAACAATTTCCTAGGTTCAATGAATCTAGACAAACTTACATCACATGCTTTACATATGTCGGGCATCAACATAACAAATTAAAACTTATGTCGTGTTACCAATTTAAGTGACTATATCACTATCGATTAAGTGTTCTACCAGTTTGGCTTTTCTGTAAATCAAATCTCACTCATCCAATCGAATTAGCCAATGCAATTATGAACATAGCTCCAAATACCTGTCACAAACATCACTGTGAAACCGCATCATCCAACTCTTCATGAATCGCCTGTACTGGTTGTCGGAATGTAACTCTGTCTCAGTTTATCGGTTGAGATCCTAATTACCAATTCTCTACAGAACCATCTTTTGTACCGGTTAAACCTTACCGGTTAGCTTCTAAGACTTAGATGACATCAAAAACATTGTTGCCATCAATGACAACACAAAAATTAGTCAAGAAACATGAATCTCAATCTCTTCATCACATTTACTAACTAATCATATACCAGTTGCATAACAACAAACATCTTTACTGGTTCAGTCAAATGCCAACAATTTCTCCTAGTATCATCATGATCCCTTCTTGTATCATCATGATCCCTCCTTGTGTCATCATTAGGTCTTCGTGTGTACTCATTAGTTCTTGTGTCATCATGATTCCTTCTTGTGTCATCATTAGTTCTTCGTGCATCCTCATTAGTTCTTCGTGCGTCCTCATGAGTTCTTGTATCATCGGGAATTCTTGTGTCATCCTTTTTGCGACTAAAAATTTCTTCATTTTGTTCATTGTCATTGTAAGTGTCACTTGATCCTCCCCTTGGTCTTAAATTATTTACGTCAAAATCTTGGGGGAGTGTAGCATCAAATTTTGCTAACATTAGGAAGTATTTTTCTTTTTCACCCTCCAATATTTTCTCCATGAATTTATCAAATTTAGGATCTAGTTTGATTTCTCTGATGTGTTGATCCGTTATCTCTTCCTCTTGTATTTAAATTTTGTGTACCATTTCCTCATGATCTTCTACCATTTCAAATGTTTCTATTTTTGTTTCTTCAATCTTTCGTCTCTGAGCCCTGGTTAAAATGGCATAAATGTGTTCTGAATGTTTTGCGAGGTTTCAATTTTCTATAATGTGCCTAAATAAGTGATGAATTGTTGAGGTGAATATGATAGATTGATAAGACACGAAATGGTCATCCAAGTATTTGCAAGTTTGCGAGTTTTTCGATCTTAGTTTGGAGTGCCAATTTTGTGATTTTTTATTCGACCAAGTTCAATAGGAATGATATATCCTATGATAGAGAATGAGGTTAATCTGATCAAAGGGTTGTAGTTTCATGATAGAGGATGATAGATCCTGATGAGAAACTATGTTTGAATGATCAGTTTATCAAAGAAAATGTGATGATGCACTTTGAGATGTTAGATCTTGAACTTGTTGGAAATGAATACTTGAAACCCTTAGCATGTCTAGTCTTGAATTTATTTTGACAAAAGATAACTTGACCTATCGACCCGAGAAGACAACCTATGCACAGGATGGAAAATACCAAGTATATGCTCACCGTGGACTAACTAGGCAAGTACGACAGATCCGAAAAGGCATACGAAAAACACAGGTGTTTGGACTAATAAGAACAAAGTCTCGTACTACAAAAGACTGTAATCCAGATGACAATTTAGTGACTGCTAGATGACAAAAGGGAAATCTCATACAAGCTTCTACCTATACTCATACGACAGTTTAGGATGAACCAGACGATAATTCTCATAAACCAGAACGACAAAATGGAAGACTCGTATGATAGTTTAGATGAACCAGTCGATAATTCTTAGAAACTAGAATGACAAACTGGAAGACTTGTACGATAGTTTAGGATGAACCAGACGATAATTCTCAGAGACCAAAATGACAAAACTGTAAGACTCGTACAACACCGGACTGGACAGGGACGAGTTTCTGGCAAGAATAGAGTTTTGACCAATGAGTTTTGATGTTTAATTATTTTCTCCAGTTTCAATAATTCAGTTTCAGTTTCAAGGGCAAAAACACAACAAACACATCAGATGCAAAGTGACCTCAAGCACATCACGCTAATCCTAAGGAAGTTGGCCAAGAGAGAAAACCTTTGCTTGCATACTCAAGTACACACCCAAAAGCTAATCAGAATACGGTCCCCGAGTCTCACGGAATGGATTCTCAACGTCATATTAGTCGACTCCAAATGCTAATGGGGGCACGATATGGCAAGTATCTTGGGAGAGTTACTATCTTTCTTGCACAAAGATTATCCCCCTTTCAGAAGTGAACCGAGTAGCTTCTATCTTAAAGTTCTTAATAAGGATTTCTATTTGAAATTACCCCTTGAAGTCGCGCAAGAACGATTGAGGCCTATAGCCCGATAAGGTATCGAAACAAGATGTAGTCACACAAGTGTGATTGAGACCGGGAGGCCCTACAAAATTCCCGCTATGAGAGATCTCAAAGAGAAAACTCAAATAACTCTATTCTTCGAGACTTTAATCCCGAGAGGCCTATTTATTATAGTGAGTCAGAATGCTTAGGTCTAGCTGTACTCACTTGGGTCATTCTCACAGGGTGATTACTCTTTCCCACTATGACATACCTGCTAAAGGAACATAAATCTCAAACTTGAAAAGCTTCAAGGGTTGGGATTTCTCATTGTCTATATAGACAAAAGCATACTCTCCTACCTTTTAGACTCTTCTCAAGCGTGAAAAAAATATTTATTCATTTACCATATCACAATTTAAGTGCCTAAAAATCTTAAGAATACACAAAGTTTAGTTGAATCTCCTCAAGCAACCTGCAAAAACAATGAATCAATAGTCATATTATTTTTGAGTGACAAGCGTGTTCTTGGACAAACGTTCTGCAAAAACTGGTTAGGTTGTGAAAAATATCGAAACATATCAAGGTTAGAATTAGCATCATCAAAATTCAATCAAGAAAAACCTTAAAATGCAATATGTTTTTGATACGACAAAGCAGAAACTCGTACAAGCTTTCTCACCTAACCGTACGAGAATTCTCACCTAACCGTACGACAAAGAAAAAAATATTGTACTGTGAAGAAAATAATATCGTATGAGATTCTGTAGAATGTACAGACATAATCTCGAAGGATGAGAATTTGATGATCTACAAGGCCAAAAATTGAGTTTTGGGCCCCACTGTGGGCACCAATTAATGTTTGCGCGAAATATGGAATCTGCATCTGCAACACAAACACTCAGTAGATCATTACATGCATGGTTAGTTGATCAAAATCAATAAATGTAAAACCATGACAAATTGACCTATTGCCTCCTAAAAGATGCGAGTATAGATATGATCTCAGATTTGTCTATGCAATACCAATGACTTGACTACACCAAGATGAAGGATTTAATCTATATGAATGCAAACTAGATGAATGCAAGATCAACAAAATAAGCTAGATGAATCCAAAATGATATGAGATACATGATTGTATGCATGATTAATCTAAGATGCTAATTATGCTAGATGATTGAGATAAAATTGCCTATAGTAATGATGTTAAAACTATGAATGTCAGGGATCTTTATTACTCCAAAATGAGGGGTATTTATAGGAATTCCAAGGCCAAAGCTGAGGTGGCAGGAATCGACGGTCCAAATTTGATCTAAAGATATTAAGGGTTAAGATTGAAGAAGTTGAAGAAGATGTTGGAGGAAGGGACACTTGTCATCTTTGTGGTGACAAGTGTCAAGGAACCTTGCTCATGAGAGGGCAAGTGTCCAAGGGAGGAGACATGTGGCAAAAGTGCCATGTGTCTCAAGGGGAGAATATCCAACCCATAAGAGGTTAGGATAAAAGAGGTTAGGATGTGCAAGATAAGATAGGGTTAGTTAAACCCAGGATTAGATAGAATGGGTTAGGTTAGAGGGGTGGTTAGGTTAGGTGGTTAGAAGTTAGGAGCCATGTGCTCATATTTGAATTTAGAAATTCAAATATTAGGAAAAGATAATTAATTTCAACAAATCATGATTTGATTTGTTTTAACTAGTTATGAGATTAGAAGAGTGAATTTAAAATGGGGTTGGGGGGGGGGGGGATTAATTAATTTAGATTAATTAATCAAAGGGGAATTATTGAAATGAACTTAACAAATAAATCCTTAGATTTATTTATAAGTAGACTGAATGGTAAAATTAATCAAATTATTTGCGAATTCAATTAACTATCTTTAGACCATTTTTGGGTGTATACAATGGGATTACTACATATCAAGAAGGAAGGGTCATATATTTGATCTAGATTGCTCAAAATCTAGATTAAGCTATATCCATTCCATGATAATTTATTTATTTCATTTTTACTTTGGCATGCATGTTCGTGTAGATTTTTATGCATGCGAAAGTGACGACAAAATGTAAGGGATAAAAGTGCATATACGCTTCACTTTTACATAATTTATATTACTCAACTTGGCATAGATGGTGCAAATGCATAGTTATATCATCAATTATGCTCACACTTACAAAACAATTAGCCAATAACCATTACATGTCATCTCAATATCTACCAATCATTACTCATGACTTTTTTCCAATTGGGGCCATGTATCATGGCAAACCCACCTATTTCAAAATATAAATTTTGTCCTTTCAAGTCAACTCATATCAATGTTTATTTGTTATCTCATCTACTTGCACACAAAAAATCGTCGTTGAGTATCTACAAATACGTATTTAATGATATCTCCTAGGTGATTACAAATCAAGTATTCATATGAAACATTAACATCTAGAGTTAATTGCAAGAGCATTTAGTCTACTTTACATTAGTCTTAACTACATCAACATTGCATTTTTGCTTGGTGTGATTTTTAGCTTTTCCAACTACTTCTAAGATGCTTGACTACTATAAAGGAAATTGACAATCTTCTCTATATCCTACAATAATCACCATTGTGTTTTTCAACACAATCACTTCTTAATGAAAGGCATACAAGATTGAAGGTCACATTGATCATAGACCAAACCATGGCATTCAAACTAGGGTATGCAATCTGTAGGTTGCTTGCACAACCTAGTCCTAGACTAGGATGCCCAACATGCGTGTGTCGTTGATAGTAAAAACCTTTGAACATCTCTATCATAGTGTTATGATCTTAACTCAAGATTCAAATCTTAGAATATAATTTTTTGTAACATCGCATAAATAAAATCAGAAACAAAGTCAAAATTGACACCATATCAAAGACCAAATAAACGTTCATTAATCTCTCAATTATTCAATACTCAATACTCCTTCAATCTAACATATATTTTCTAAATATAATTTATTTATTAACAAATATTACTCAAACACTTTAATAATGATTTTGGGAAATGATTAATCAATTTTTTTTCCTAATTTTTAAAACAACTACAAAACCATAGTTTTTTAAATAACAAATTAAAAAAAATAAAAAATCTAAAAGCAAATGAAAAAAAATGTAACAGATAATCCATACAATTTCAGCCTCTTATTTATTTAAACTAAAATGTCAAATCCCTATAGCTACCTACTCAATAATTTAAAACAAAAAAAATAATTATACTACTTAAAAATTCATAAGCATGCTAGATTTCTTCCGGAGGGGGCATTTGGGTTGGCAAATCCCAGGAGATACTTTCAACCCTCATATCCCTTCCACAATCAATTTGACACAAATTCCAATTCATTTTTTAATATATTATAAAAAGGTTTTGGAAAGCTCACCTACAAAACTCCTTTATTTTTGTTTACATAGAAAAAATTTATAATTATTTTTTATTGGAAAAAAACTTTTATAATGCCAAACACCACAAGAGCAAAGAATATCCCTATGTGATTAGATTCAATGAAAAAGAATGTATAATTTTTGTAATAGTTTAATATTAATGTGAGAATCAATATAACATGGTACTCATTTGAAGATAAGGAAGAGTCAATGAGCAATAAAGCCAAAGTATCCATCCAACCTTCAATTATTATTCAGACAATATTTCAATATTGTTTTGTCTTGTGTGAGAGTTAATCAATCAGCAAGCTGTCCCAAAAAGAAAAAGATAGATTCTACTTGAAGAGTCCTGAATTAATATGTTGGCAATGGCATTCTTTCTTGGTATATTTTAACACTACAGATCTGATTCAGTACCACTCCATTTACAACAATTTAATTATTTGTCAGGGTTGTTGAATGGTATTTGTCTTTTTTCTTTTAAAATTTAATTTGTTCTTATCATATGTACTTATTAATCTTTTACATGTTACAATTTATATTAGACTAAATATGCAATTAACTAAAGAGTTTTTCAGGTTAGTCCTCAGTTTTGGCTGCTTTATAATAAAAAACAATTGACAGTGGACTTTGTATAATTCCATCCTATTACTGTACCAAAATCTGATTCCAAATTTATGATCTTTTTTTATGATATTTTATCTCATGTGTTGATGGAAATTTCATTTGTAGCCTAACTAAATAAATATTAATTATTTTATCCTAAGTCTTCTATTAATTAAATAAATTCTTATTTATTTAATTAATTTATTAATCATTTTTTAAAACTTTTCTAATTTAAATAAAAACTTTTATTTATTTAAATTGTCATTTTTTAAATTAAATAAATATTTTATTTATTTAATTGATCCCACTTCCTCTATTAATTAAATAAATCTTTAATTATTTAATTAATTCATTAGCCTTTTCTACCCATGACACATGTCATTCATCTCTTAATTCTTCCCTTACCTACTCCCTTTATCATTTAATTATTACCTGTACCTACCCTTTAATTTTAGCCGACCATTTATCTTTACACCTCTTAATCTTATCCATCCATTTCCTATAATGTTCTCTATATAAGAGGATACTCTCCTTCATTATAAACCCCAATCAACGCGTCTAATCAATCCAGCTAGCTAATCAATGCGTCTAAACACTCATATGCAGTCAAGCCTTCTTGCAATCAAACTATCAACCACAATCCGTTTTTTGTTGAGCTCTTGTGCATACATAAAATCTAAGAAAAAAATTTATCAAACAAGATCAATGGAGATAGGAGACAATGAAGATTGAAAACCTACTCGACATGTGAATGGTAATGCTGCTTTATTTTGTTGATTTGCATGATCTTAGGTATCTCTATTAGTACTGGTGAATGTTTCATTGTAGGACCTAGATTGTTTGTGGTTGGATCTTTATAGTTTTACAATAGTTTATCATCAATTTTCACCATATACAACATCTTATCTACTCTCTTAGGATTGTTGTATGATAACCAAAATCCTATATGACAATATTGTAGAGCATTCAAGGCAAACTGTTAAAATTTAGAGTTCAGAGATTCGATAGCGTTAAATATATTGTAAGAAAAGGAATGACATACCTATTGCTTGGTGTAGCAATTATTTGCAATCCTTTTCCTTGCATGCATTGATGGGAACCTCATTTACTCTTTTTATTATAAGCATCTTATCTATTCTCTTAGGATTGTTGTATGATAACTAAAATCCTATATGAAAATATTGTAGAGCATTTACCCTAACCTGGCAAAGTTGGGAGTAAAGATTCGATAGTACCTAATGCTTTAAATATATTGTAAGAAAAGCAATGGCATACCCATAGCTTGGTATACAATCATCATAGTTAATTTAAGAAATTAGAAAGTTCAACAATTATCTTAACAAGGTTTAAGTGGCCTATCCCTGTCACATTCATAGGAGATATTTTATTTTTCAACTAGATATATAATTTTTTTGGTTTATGTATTGATCAAAGTGAAGGACATTTTACCTTATAGCTCAGTTAACCATATATCTCTTCTCTAGCTCACTATCCTATTGATGGATCATGAAGTATGATCCAAAACATTGATTCAAAAAGATAAACATAGTTACAATCCAGAAGCATTCAAACATATAAACCATAGGTTTTTTGCATCTATAATGATCACCTCTATTATACTTGCCAGCCTCGTTATTGGCCATTATATATATAGTCAATCCAAAATGCTAGTAAATCAATCCTAACACAATTCAATTCCCAAAAATTTGCTTAGGTGAAAGCTCCTTGTAATATAACACCAATCCTTTAAGGTATTATAATTTTCGTTTACAATAGTAAATGATCAATCTAGAAGAAAGTACCCAATAGTTGAGCACCCTAACTTCATGCTTCTCAAAATCATATGTCAAAATTTCAAATCACTCCCAATTTTTTGCAGCAACTTAATTGGCAAGTCCCTTGCTTATAACTCTGGTTTCATGGCCACATTATCAAATATTATGCCACATAAGCATGCCTTTTGTTGAAGTGTCCAGAAAGGCCCCCCAAAAAAGTTAGATCAGTAGTTGACATTAATTCAAGTTTTATTGGTGCGCTGATGTGACATCACATAATTTGTTGCTTTTTAGATCCAAGGAATACATTTCATTCAATTATGGGTACTCATCATCAACGCTAACAACTTTAACGTCACGACTATTGGTGCACTATTATTATAAGATCTACCGGAAAATGCCCAACTGTTGGGTCCTTCCCCCTACAAAGACACTCTATTGAGAAATCACAAAACTTAACTACTGGATCCTTCCCCCACAAAGGCACTCTATTGAGAAATCACAAAAATGATAAAAATAATCAATCTTTATTGGTCAAGTATTACTTGAGCTACACTTCAATGATGATCGATCGCTTCTTTCTGATTTCATTATCATCAAATGAATACAAGGTAAATTCAAAGACATAACAACAATAATATACAATTCCTACTCAATAAAACAAAACAAATTTATTTATTACAATATTCTGAAAGAAGTTAGCCACCGCATGGCACTTGTTTTACTCAACAAAACAAAACAAATTTTATAACAATACTCCGAAGGAAGCTATTAGCCACTAATGACACTTGTTTATCTGTGGTCCCCTCTTTGGTTCATTTAATTTTAGTGGAATTAGATAACCACTATGGTGGCCTCCACATACAACAACATGGCTTTATTTCATTTCTTTGAAAACAATTAAACTTAGAATCAGTTACTTGTGACACAAAGTCCTTAACCAAAATCTCAAATTGGATTCAGCATCTATTTCTGACCTTAATGGTGGCAATCGACCAAAACATATGGTTCAGGGCTTCTGTTTAAATGGAAAGACATGAAGACATGATATAATGCACTGGATACAAATTACATAGTAAAAGACAATCAAGTTACAATTAAGCACGATCATCATGTTACAACTAAACACAAACAGTTCACAAACTCACCATAGTCATTTTGGCTTATCAAGCACAGTCCAGCTCACTTTACTTCAACAAAATGGGTTGCAAAAATTGTACCGTTTTGGAACTTTTTATCAGATCAAAGATATGTTCTTGCTTCACCTTGAGGTCAAGGTCTTTAATTTGCATTTTGGTCTTAATCAGCATGTTCTGAATGAAAAGAGGTAGTTCAGGAGTCTTCTGATTGTGAATGATCATAAAATATCTAGGATGCTCATGGAAATTAACATTGAATGATTATTTGACCCCAACTGGTTTAGTGCACCATGTGACTACTGAAAATCACTCATTATGCTGAAATGAAAACTACTGAAAATCACTCATTATGCTGGAATGAAAACTAACTTGATTCACTTAACCACCTTAACCTTTAGACATACAAGCATAATGAGTAAATCAGGAGGGGAGGCAATAGGGGTATTCATGTGATATATGTATGTAGCTCAGGTAAATACCGAGTATAAGGTAATGGCTTGTAAATTTTCAATTAAGAAAGCATCTCAATGAAAAGTACTGCAATGCAAAAGCATCCATAAAGGACACAGGCCACCCTAAGGAATACTATAGATAAAATGAATAGAATACCATGAAATAACAGGATAGGAGCTATCCTACATTTAATATTTAAGTACGGGCTGATGTGTGCCAATAAAAATCCAGAAAATTAGCATCCAATGTTCAGTCTGATTCTTGGGCAACATGACTATGCAGGCACTTGATGTTAACGATTTTATCTCTTCCACCTCAGGTGCTAACTTGAGCCCAAATATCTGATACTTCGAGAGATGTGCAAAATGGAATAATATACTGGGAGGCAAAGCTGGCTTCTGTTGGTTGAAAGTTGTGTTTTTTGGAAGTAATTGTAGAATTCTTTTAGAAAAGGTTGAAAGTATGCATTCTTAGCTGTCGCTAGTAAAGGTTTTCTATGACAGCTACAATACAAAGAGTTTAAAGACATGTTACAGATGACAACCTTTCCAGGGTACTAAGCAACTTAGGATTCTGATGTGGAGTTGGTGAAGCACATGTGCAGTTTAATGCAGCAAGTGAACCAACTGGCGGACCAGAAAAGTCAATGCAACATTATTAAGCAGAACCAGGACCTCAACATCACAGTTGATGCTACTTCATCCCTTGGCTGTCCATGTCTGAACAGGGGTGAATCAATCAGATGTGTTTTCAGTACATTTAAAGCATCCACAACACCATTGTTGATATAGACACCAAAATGCAAGTCAGTTGTAGCACCCCCATGGTGGAGGAATGATTCTGTTCTCTTCTAGTATTTTAGTGTTGTTGATTGTGTTTTTATGGCTGTTTCTGTTTGGGTGTCAGACTTGTTTGTGATCTCACTCTTAGTAGTTGTTAAACTGTAATCCTCAAGCCATCCACTTGAGGTAGGTATTAGTTGTTGAATGTTTTTGACATGCCAAAAATACTCTCAAATTTTATCCAGGAAAACAGAACGTGTTGTGATATCCAAACAGATTAACTTGCATGTCAGTTTTTAATATATTGACCTTTATGCACCTTGCAGGTTTCTGTTAACAATCATGTTAAGGTGAAATTTTTGCAAATCTGGTTGACTCAGCCACTACGACTTTTAGTTCACCGCTAATGGACTTCTATTGAAAGATTCACAAATTCAAATCATTAGATATCTACAAATTTTTATGTACATATTCAAAATCTATATACAACTGGATCAGGATACAAAATATGTTCTACAAGCAATATCATGTATTCCCTCTTTTTCCTCTTTTTTTCCAATTTTCTTTATGAATGCTAAGTATCAGTGCACACCCAACACACACTAGGATGCCCACATTGATAATATACATCATATTTACAAATTTACAAAATAATAGCTACTAATAAGATTCACCCATATGATCTCCCAGATGGGAGGAAAGCCAAAATTGGCTCTTAATACTCCCTCATCTTAATTGAAAATGAGGGCTCAATCATATGTCCTCCCAGATAGTCTCTTTGTGAATTAATTGTCATATGCTAGCAAAATCCTGCTCTCAAGAATCGGTTAAAAAAGCACAACTCTGGTCAGATGCTGTTGAATCCTGCCTTCAAGAACTGGATAAGAGTCACAAATCCACTTTAGACACAAAACGTCCTTGAAGCTTGTTTGCAGTAACAACATAGCCACTGATTGAGCTGCTATGAACACAGTTAGTCAAAATATTAAGTAGGCGTCAAACTTGTATATATATTCATGTGGCAGAAAGTAGCTTCTATCATTCCTGATCCGCTTAACCCATCTCTGTATTACTACTTCTGTACCTCATACTGCAAATGCCATTGCCACATCTACATTTGTTCTGTACATATAGGAAATGTAGGAATGCAACCAAGTCCTTCATATTCATTAAATTAATAGAAGGCATTCATACGGTGCAAGTAAGCTCAAGAGCATACAACAAATACATGCCTTCCAATATATACATCTGCTACCAAATTTCAGGGTGTGCTGGTTTTTTTATCATAAACTCATGTTCAATATTCATGCTGAGATGACAACCATTCGTCCATGTATCTTTTACTGTCTGCACAAAAAGCACACAACCAATAGCTTTAAATCAACTGAGAAACATTAGGAAATACATTTTTGCAGCAAAAGAAAAATGCGAAAAACATTTCAATGTAAATCAATTAAGCACTCTGCAAGTTCTACATAAAGAACCAGATCAAAGTCAATAACTCAGTTCCAGGCAAGAGTCATACAAGTCCAAATACGAGCTGATTGCTCATATGGTATGCATTGCCAACAGCCTAAAATTTAAATCAAGAAGCTGACCAGACAAATATACACAGAAAACTTAACTGCTAATTAAACGTGAGAGTTTTTAGGCAAGAACAAAAATGTAACAAACAGGCATGCATTAACTGAACCTTCTGTAAAAAATGATCACACATGTCAGCATGCATAACTGCTGAATCAAGAAATTAGTCAACAAGCTCACAAACGAAACTGCGTTCTTGCCAGATAAAAATAAAAAAATGTGGAACAAACAGCTTCCTAGATACAAGGTCTGTACAAGGAAGAAATAAAAATGGCTCACTATCCTATGTTCCTTGGGTTCTTCCAGAAGAGAATTTTTGTTAAGCATTCTTTCTTCACCCATAATTGTCACAAGATCCAAAATTTCAAAAAGGAATTAAAGGCAGAGACTACAATTGTAATTTAACAATGTGAAGAAGGCCTTTCTCATTAGTGAAAAATGGATTGACCTCCTGTTAAAGGTGAACATGTTGGTCATATATATTGACTAAGACAAAGCCTGCCACAACAAATGTTGAAAAAAAGGAAAACGTTTTGTACTTCTAGATCAGATTGGCTTTGACCATACAAAATTTCCATCTCTTTGAACATTTCTGTCAAAAATTACAACATTGCCGATGTAAATTCTGAAATATTCATCTTAAGCAGTGATGCCCACACAGTTCAGCTTCCAAGATACCGAAGCTTGAAATTGAAGATTGAAGGCCATAACCACATTTGAATCCTATAATAGGAACCCGGGAATCTGAGAGGGATTAGAGAAAAAAATGCTTTGAGTAGAAACAACTCAGATCCAATGGTGAAATGCAATTTCCAGTCTGAGTACACATCCCTGAAGCTTTATCGAATGGTAATGATACAAAATGTCCACAAACAGTAAGAAAGGCAAAAATAGTTTCGAGGATTTTCTCATGCTAAATCATGCATGTTGATTTCCTTAAGTGTCTTTTTTTCGGCTGCAAAGCCTATGCCCAAACCAGACCACTATATAAGAAATTAAACGGTTTTCAACTCTACCTAGGGCAAAACACAATACCTAACAGGCCCATGAGGTATTGAAACAAAATTGTAAGAGAATTCATTGTGAAGCACAGAATTGAAAAAAAGAATCGGCGAAGTTACCACAGACTAAAGATTGATTATAAGAACCAGTAAGAAGACGAGGGGTAAAAACAAAAAAAAAAATTATCAAAGGGGAAATCAGATGGAGCTTGATGAAACCCACCAGAATTGTATCAAAATGTTTGACAGCAAGTCCAAATAGATATACCTCAGATTTGGAGGTGAGGCTCAGGGCCTCAAGTTGGGTTTCTAAATCATTTAAAAACTCTAAAAACAAATAAATAAATAACAATTCCGACTGGATTGGAACGACGACTTCCAAAAAGAATGGCACAATGTCAAAGGTTACAACTGGAAAATTAAAAAATGCTATGTTGTTGTGTGTTTCAACTTGGAAAAAAATGTGCCTTGAGAGTATTGAATGCATGAATACTAACCATCAGAGTAGCCATTCGAGAGGTTGGAGATGATTGCTTCCAAGAGTTGAGTTTCGGGAGTGTCTACACCAGAAGGCAAAGGCATGGATTCTGAAGGAGGTAGACCATAGCAACGCACCAAAACTGCAAAACTGTTCTCTGATTCATTTTCACTGGAGAAGTCAGGCCCATGAGGCTCAAACCATCCAATGGACCAATCTGAGTCATCTGACTCCGACCCTGAAATGCACCCCCCATCAGATGGCACCACCACCACATCATATTCCCTCTCCCTTCTCCTCTCGCTCCGCTTCTGAAATTTCCTTCTTCCTCTTCTTGGGGGCCCTCGAGCCTCCCTCATTGCCGGAAACTTCACCATCTCACCCATTCCAAAGGGGGATGATGGCACAGAAGATGAAGCTGAAGAAGAAGAGGAGGAGGAGGCCATTGTAGTCTCCTGCTTCTTTTGGCCCCAGAGCCAATTTGGGAGATTGGTGAATGCCAATGCCATTGTGATTCAAGCCACAACTAATTTTTGCAGGGTGAAAGCCAAATTCAAAACACACAATCCTCAACAGAAGAACCAATCAGAATTAAAAAATGCACCGTATGCTAACTGAACCAAACAAAAGCTTGAGTCTTTCTTCAGGCTAACAAAGAAATTTCAAATACCCAACATAAATTTTCCTCCGGATTTACTTTCCCCACTTATGCTTCTGAAGAAGAAAAAAAATTACAGTTCCCAAATGACAAAACGCCAACAAATCTGTTCAAGATTCTTTCTTTACCAAACACCTTCTACTTCTACCAGGCCTACAAAATTTCCACCAAATAACCAAATTTCCCCTCTTCCAAGGCCCATGAATCAAAAGCTGCCCCCACAAATTCCACCCAATGCCTGCCCAAAAGTATTGAATTAAATTGGCAAGAACAAGCCCCACGGAGGCCTCTGCTCAATTCCCAATCTGATACAAATTCTGCAACACAAAAAGCTAATAAAAAAGGCGTCTCGAATCTTGGGTATTGACAGACAATTTCTTGGCGTCGCAAAAACCTTTTAACGAGTCAAAAGAAAAGTTGAAGTGAAATTCTTTGTGGAGGTAATTACTTGAACACGGACGCAATTCCTTGTACGCCAAGCCCATGTTCCACATATTCCTTCGTTCCTTCCTAGCAAAAACCCGAGGCAAACAAGCCCTCCCAGCCGTCCGATCATGGCTTGGGGCCTTCTCAGCCCTCGGAGTTATCCCGAATCACTCTCCTCCGCACGTATCAGTTAATCACAAATGAGAAAACATAAATAATGAAAGTTTTTTCCACTTACGCGTGTCCACCAAGGCAGTCTCTGTGAAGAAAAGGATGTGAGGGGTTTGGGTTGTGCCACGTCATCACTGTTTTATCCTTTCTTGGGGTACTGTATTTCCCGTCGTTCATCACCCTCCCCTACCGGAAAGATCCAATCATTGAGCCCACGCGAGGCTCGCGCAGCCACAGCTCCCCACATTAGTTTGTGGCCACGCAAGCAATTCGCAGGAATTTTAATGGCGTCGATGAAGGGGTTAAGATTAACATTTAGAAATTTGTTTCAATATCAAATTTTCTATCATAGATCTTGATCCAAAAGTTTGGTTTGTTAGGTTTTGGTTTTTTTTGAATATGGTGAATAGGTTGTCTATTTTTAGGTTGTTTTTATATTGGATATGGCCATTCTTGTAGGGAGTACACTCGATGATGAAGTGGCCATCCTTTTGTTACAGAAAAGACGTATCGAGCATCTATTAGTCTTGCGTCTTAGATGATGTGATCCAGTCCTTAGCTTTGTAATCAACAACTTCGTTTTCGTCTTACTTGTAACTCCCATATATGTTTTTTCACCATTGTCCCCATGCGAGTTAAAACTCTTTTACATAATAAGATTTCTTCCAACCAATTTATTGGTAGGTAGTTAGTAAGATAATATATGCTCTTTTTCTCCTAGTGATGTTAAAAAGTATTCTTATTCTTTTAGAATTCTAATGAAAACAAACAACTATTGATCAGTTATTATACTTGTGTAATAGTATAAATTGCATACCCATGCTCTTTCTTTTCCCTTATGTTTTGTGATCATTTTAATTAAAGTCTTTTATACAACAAAAGTTTACAAGTGGCATATTCTTGAATGAAATTTGTCTTGTTATTTTTTCTCAATATGTCTCCATTATCGCCTAACTCTAGGAATTAGTTTTGATCTCTAGGTCTCTCATTTATCACTCTAGATTAGATCTACAAGTGAAAAATTCACTCAAGTTATTTTTGCATTTATGGGTCTAGAGCTCAAGCTTTTGAATTCCAAAATTTAAATTAAACATTATCGATTTCATCCTACTAGTCATTGTGATTTAACCTAGTACACATTTCTATGGATTTGTGTGTTATGTTGTTATTTTTAAGGAAATTCATTATTCATTTTAAAATGATAGAGGAATAAAACAAGACCATTCACTTAAGAACATCATCATCCTAGCATATTGCATGCTTGCATGTTGTCTTTGATAATGGTTCATTATCATTAAATCAATCATCCTAGTCGATTGACCAAAGGAGATTCAATTATTATCCAACAAATTCCCCAAGGGTGTCTCTAGACATCGCATCCCACTTTAGACACAAGTACATCAAACTAGACACTTCTATTGTGATTGTTAATTCTTTAGTGGTTCAAATATGTAGGTCCAAGATCAAATTTGTGAGCACAGTTAGTTTTATAGTTGAAAACCTATTCTACCAATAAAATACATTTAATTTAAAGATAAAGTGTTGATTGGATATGGCCCTATTTTTTTAGCACCTTGACAAATCAAATCCTTGCATCTTCATCAATACATTCCTTTATTTAAAATCTAGCTAATAGTATATTTAATCTATTTAAATTTTATAAATTTAAATCTACATCTTATTATTGTAGCCTTAGGATAGTTTTATAGGAGGTAGTTATTCTCTTATATTTTTTATGAACTTAACATTCCTATACAAGCTAGGTTTTGACCTTAGGGTTTATCCTTCTTTTACTAGGGCTTATTGGTAGGGAAAGGTAGAGCCAAAGTAAACACCCAATATCATATTACAAACCTTCAAACAAAGGTTGTAGAACTTCTAGCTGAAGAGGCACCCTCCATAATAGTCTAGATGAATATAAGGGATATGTCCCACCAACTAGATATTTGTATAAGGATGTAGAGAAGATGAATAAATATTGTAGAGAAGATGAATAAATATTGTAAGAGGGAAAAAACCCTAAGTATATGTGCATGATGGATGAACAATAATATATGCTTATTTGGAGTTATATCTATTATGCATTATGGTTTATGTCAATGGGTTTTTTTTAATTTAATTCTGATAACTAGCTAATGCACAATTCGAACTAACTCCTTATCCCTCTGGTATGATTGAGTATAGGGTATAAATGCAACACAAAAATCACTTGGGGCTCAGTACTTTGGTCTATGCTTCCCCATTTTCTTGTTAACATTGGTTTCATTGTCAAGACCTTGGTTAGGTTGTACAGAGGCAATTAAGGAGAAAATTAATTTTAATCTAGATAGAAGAATTAAAGGAGATGATTTTTTCTAAATTGCGACACTATCCCTTGGTGTCAGCCTCATGAGAGGGGGTTATACACCAAGGGGATGGAGAATGAAAGGGGGATCTTCGAAAGGAATCTTGAAAAGATGTGGCCTGCAGAAGGAAGTTCCAAAACAACTACCATGGGATGAGATAAGGGAGTAATATAACACCAAACTAAAAACACCCATGAAAAAAGGAGACAAGAAAAAATCAAGAGCGATTAAGGAGGAGAATGAATTAACAAAGAGAGTGAACATGACAAGACCAAATGGCGAGGAAAGAATGTTAATGTGAATGTGGTTTTGTTCCTAACTAGTTATTTGTGAGAACCCATTCACATGACTTAAGATTATTAAGTCCTAGGTGACATTCTAAAATTTTCTTATAATTGGGCCATGTCTCATTATTAACTTTTAGTCACTTAGAATTTACTGATGTGCATTGTGCATTTAATATTTGTTATAGAGTAGTTTATCATACCTCATCACACCTTACTAATTTATCAAGGTGTTTTGTACATTGTATCTTATATGTCATGTATCAATGATGTATCTCATTCATATTGTAGTTGATATTGAGTGAAATGGCATCTTTTTGTGTTGCTTCTCTCTTGTTTGTGAAGGTTATTTGGCTTTGCAAATTTTTGATCTTGGTGGTTACATCAACAAAGAAGACTAAGACAAAATAGTGAGAAGGAAGAAGGACATAATGGGAGATAGAAAATATGGAAAATAAGAGAAGTGAACATGCCAATGAGGGTGTTGCTAACATTGTGAAGGTGGGTAATATCAAGAAAGGGAAAGTGAAATAAATTGGAAAGGATGAATAGAAGACTTTGAAAAAATTGAATTCACATTGGGACAAGCATTAGGGAGCCTAATTTTTCAACATGAAAACCTCTTTTTCTAAAAAACAATATATTTCTCCATTTATTGTTTCATAATAGTCTACTTCACATTATCTAACACCTTATCATGTTGTTGCTTTGATGGCCAGAAGTAGCCATAGTCCTCTTCTTCCAATCCTCATTCTTCACTTATATCTCCTTATTTTATTTTCTTCTTACTTATACCAGTATCATTCCCTTGGTAGGTGAGTATCATGACTTCATTCTTCTGATTATTTGATTTTCTATTTTTTGAGGTTTTATTTCCTGTTGATAATCTTCTTTGAAATGTTCCCAAAAAAGCAAGACAAATTCTAACAAATTTGGAGAAGAATATGAAAATTCTAAGAAGTTGTTGGTAGAGGATTTTTGTATCATAGAGGATCCAATCTAACCACATCTCTTCAAAAGTCTAATAAATAGGTCAGATCTATCAAACATCACAATCAAGTTGGATGGTAGATTTATTGAAATCCTAAAAACCTTAGAGAAAATTGTATCCATCAAAGAAGAATATTTGGAGGAATTAGTTACTCAAGTGTAAAGAAGTTAAGAAGAGAAGAAATAGAAAAAGAAAATAATGCCATGTTTCTCATAGGAAAATAATTGTTAACATTAAGTAATGAAATGTCATTCAAAAATAAGAAAAAACATCACTAAAAATGAAAAGGTGTTATGACGACTCACAACCATTGAACTAGGACCCATTCCATATGTCCTATAAAACAAGAAGGATAACAATTGAAGACCTAGTATAGAAAAAAGAGAAGAGTTTGCAAGAGAGACAAGTAGTGGATTGGAAAGAAATAATGGGGAAAGGGTATTTTGAGATCAAGTTAGAAAGAGATAAGGGAAAAGAACATAAGCCTACTACATTAAGAAGAATAAAGAAAGAAAAGACAGACACTTCACTAATCTACAAACCCAAGCAAGAAAATAAGTTTAAAATGGAACCATCAATCAAACTTTTGATATTCGAAAAGGACACCACAAAGTATGTGGATCCTATATTCCTCCTAGAGTCACTATGGAAAAGGAAGGACATTGAAGAAGACAAAATTAAATTGTTAGACTTTGTGGTGTCCTTGAGGAAAGATACATTAGATTGGTACGAGAAAGCACACCCAACACATGATAAATATTGAGAAGAAGTGAAAAAGGACATTTTAGCAAACTTTAAAATTCCAAAAGTACCATCCAAGAGAGTGATTAAAATGAGAGTGTTAATACAAAGGAAAGGAAAATTAATAAAAGACTATGGCGAAAGGTTCAAAGAGGTCTCTTGCAAATTAAAGAAACCTTTGATAGAAAAATAGAAAGTAGAGTGATTCATATCCATACTCAAAAAATATATCAGAGTAGCAATAGACAAGAGGATATTTGACACATTTCTAGATGTGGTAACCATGGCCTACCACATCGAGATGAAACCATGAAGAAAAGCGAATAAAGAAAGTGAAAATGCATCCATCAAAAATTTATAATTGGCAATTGAGAAAATTACTTTGTGTTAGGACATAATGGCTAGAGAGGATGCCAATAAGGAAAAACAAAACTAGTGTTCTTATTGTTCAAGAGAGGCACATTTGAGAAACAATTTCCTGAAGGCACAAGGAGAGAAAAGAGTGGTGACAATCAATGTAGAGCTCTAGATAGTACCACCAAAGCTAAAGTCACTATATTGTAGAGTGTATGAAAAATAGGATAGCCATGAGACAAAAAAGTTCATTTCAAGCATTCCATATCAGAAATGTTGAAGATCATCCAAACCCTAGATGTCCACTTTATCAAGGCTATATATAGATGTAGATTGAAACATGGCCTACATCAAGGGACTTGTAGAGAAACCTTGTACACACACAATGTTGGATATAGATGACCCCCATGGAGGAATAATAGAAATGCCAATACATTACAAAATACCCCTCTGCAAAACTATCAAGAGGATAGTAGACATTTTAATTATAGAGGAAGTCAAGGACATAGAAGGGGAAAGTGTAGGAGAGATTATGCCACTTGCTATATATGTGTTAAGATTGGTCAGCACACCATATAATATTGGTCCGAAAATTAAAAGAGGTGTCCATTTTTTAGTAGTGAAAATCGTGATTTATACAATTGTGAGAGGGCACAACAATACTTCTAAAATACCCTATCACAATCTAGGAGTGATGAGATTTAGGGGACAAATAGTGGAACAAGGGTTATTAGGAGAATCCTTGTACAAGGTGTTAGAGGATGTCAAAGAGATGAAATTTGATCATTAGATACATCTAATTACAAAAGAATTTTCTAGTCAAATTAGAGTAATTAATAAAATATTGGAATAAACACCTTAAAAACCACAAATTTGTAGAACAACAAAAGGCTAGGATTAAAAGAATGGACCACTCCTAAACATTGCATAGTTGAATAATCTCAAGGTAGAACATGTCATGATAAATTTGGGCGTAGATATGAATATCATATTGGCAACCAAGGATTATTTTAGTGGCGAATTCACCAATTGGTGCGTAGTTCATATGTGTAAATACAATATTCACATAGGGTGACCAAAGTGCCAAATTTTTATGAATTATCGGTCTAATGCATTTGAATTTTCCATCAATTTATTTTATGTGGCATATATGTAATTAATATTTTTGTCAAAAACAACTACACGTTTCCAATATTGTAATTAATATTTTCAACTAGAATAGAAAATGCATGTATCAATTCACCCATGTATTCATGAATACCATAAATAGTTCTATATGTCTCACAAATAATTTACAATCACAAATATTTCTCACAAATTTCCCTAAATATGAAATATGGTCCTACTACCTATACCACACTCTTTAGTACTTAGATGCCACTTGAAAGATTAAATCTTAAATCTACATTGTGAAAACCTTGTGCCTAACCATTTGATCACAATGTTTTTGTATATTTTTTTTAGTTTTACCAACTGTCCATATTTTAGTTGCATATTTATAACTTAATAATTTTTCATTCTTCCATTTTTAGTAATCTCTCTCTCTCTCTCTCACTAATATTTTTTTTTGATCGATAACCAGATAAGATTTATATTGCTTTAAAGGAAAGTATACATGCCTTAAGTTGCTCAACAATAATCCATAAAAAGGGGTCTTGCCCCTACAATAACCAAAAGAACCCGAGACATACACCACACCTACAAAGCCTACCATACCAGATATAATCCTTACAACTAAGCCTCCCCACCCAAAAACCGACAACCCACAAAAAACCATCCTATCGGAACCAGCCAAGGGCTTCCTGCCTAGAAAAGTTGGGAATGCCCTGACTAGGACCTGCCTTGAGCAACTCCATCCCGACACCTCTTGTGGTTCCCGGTTGTCTGCCTCGAAGCATATTGCGATCCACCACCTTCACATTCTTCTGTGGAATTTGGTGACGCACCAACGACCGCCCATCTTCACCTATTGGAGCCTACGACTTCACCGGGGTCTGCTTGCTACGTATTTTTGCTCTCTCCACCGGTCCCAACTCCCGCACAATTTCCCTCCACCCATTCATTGCCTCCTCCATTTGTGATTCCACCGAACGAGAAGCCAACCACACCACCAATGACTGCACTACTTCCATTCCGTCACCTAAATGCCGCCACGAACCTTGCTCCATTCTCAAACCCTTTCCAAGCTCTGCTCGAGCCACCACCTCCGCCAGTCCACCTGACCATTTTGGTCTTAGTACTAGGGATGTCACCCGCAACACCTCCTCCTTTGAACCTCCCACCACCAGGGCCAAAGCCACGAATAGGGACGAGATATCCAAGTTTGTTCACGGGCGATAGTCAGTGTTCGAGAATTCTTCCCCAAACATTAGGCGCACATCCCTCCAGATAACTTCCTCATCCACCCTAAAAACATTCAATAGGCGGTTGCTTGAGATTGTACCACAAAATGCAGGCATTTGGCCCTCTGTTGATAGTGAAAAGTTGGCTTCCATCCTTCCCCTCACTCACAACCAAAACCAACACTCACAATAGCCAAAGTAGTCCTTTGCATAATGCCAAAACAAAAGGAAACGAGGGCCTAAAATAACACTCTGTAGCCACTCCAAAAATTAAATTCTTTGCACGCACCACCTCATACCACGCATCATCACCAGAACAAAACTCCAATCGCTGACATCATTACACCTACGCTGCCATTACAACTTGTTGCTAGTTCGATGAACACAAACCACGTGAGCCAACCCCACCCCTCCATCATGCATATCTTAAACGGATCATGCAAGTCTCACCACCACTCCTCGGGCTCCCCTTTCACTCACTAAGCACCTTCATCCAAAATCTAAGGGACTCAAATCCCTTAGGTCTTCAAAGAAATTAAAATGATCATCCAAGGAACCATTTGCACCTACGTTCGATAGCCTATCAGCCTTAGCATTCGCTTCCCTAAGAACATGCGATACCTTAAAATCCTCAAACCCACTCAGAAGGTTATTCATCCTTCTGATATGTTAATCCAGGTGCCAAGCCTCCATCCATCCCTTAGCAATACCATTCACCACTATCTGGGAGTCCCCTTCAAGATGGAGTTTTTTCACCTCCAATTTCTTTGCCAAAAGAATTGCTTCAATTGCTGCTTGACACTCAGTTTCGTTGTTCATTCCATCCACCAATCTCTTTGCTCCAAGAGCAAGAATACTACCATTCTCATCACAAGCTATGACCCCTGCCCCGGAGATCTCGGGATTCCCCCTTGATGCCCTGTTGAAGTTGATCTTGGTCCATCGCTTATCTGGCGGAATCCACTCTTGACTTTTATCGCCCATCCTAGGAGGATAAACCCTCAAAATCCCATTAGTAGGCCTGAATTTAATCAATGGCCAACCCACTAGGATACCAACATCAAATTGAGTGAAAGGGGTCTTTGCCATATTAACCTGGGAAGTAGCATTAGAGATTAATTCTGAAATTGCCCTCTCCAACCTAATCAGAACATGTTCCATTGGTTTTGATTTATCCTTAAAAAGTCTTTGATTCCGTTCTTTCTAGACTTCCCACATTACTATTGAAGGCATGACCTTCCAAATTGTAGAAAAAGTCAAAGAATTGTACAAAGTTGGCCATGAATCCAACCAATCACGCAGATTCCCTGCCAGCAGCCCCTTCCAACTCAGCCTCTGCAACCCAAAACACCATGCTTCCTGGGAAAATTCACATCTCAGGAGAAGATGATCCATATCTTCCTCCTCCTTCTTACAAAGCACACAACGGAAGGGACCTGCAAGCCCCATTCTTTTGAGTCTATCCCCCGTCAGAATCCAACTGTTGCCTGCCAACCAAGAGAAAGCACCTGCTTTCAAAAAACAAGCGTTGTTCCAACATACCTTTGCTTCCCAAACCACCTTCCTGCCTCCTGCCTCCAATAAGGTGTACCCCAACTTAACGAAATAAATACCACTCTTTGCAACACACCAAATTATTTCATCTTCCTCCCTAGAACTCGTTACCTCTCTGCTAGCAAGGATATTCTTCAACAACCTTTGATTAGCCTCCTCCAAGTTCAGATCACTAGGATCCTTCCAAGTCATTCAATGTCCCAGTTCAAAGGAGTCTTGGACCAGAAAATCACTCACTTTGTCTCCCCAATGTTGGATGGACTTTTGAACAATCCACTGGGAAGCCCCGACCTCCAGAGATGGGCATCTGTCCCAAGAATCTTGCCAAAAAATAGCCTTAGGATCATCTCCAATTCGCCAAGTCAGATGATTAGTAATCAGACTTCTACAATTCACCAGAAAGTTCCAAAGGGCAAATCCTCTCAGGGGATTTTCAACCGTGAGAATCCTCTCCATTATCCAAGTACTTAGCTTGAAGAATACGAACCCATCTCTGCTTTGGCTTACTGTACATCTGCCAGACCAACTTTGCCCCCATAGCTTCATTAATTAAGTTCCAGTCACGGAGCCCCACACCTCCTCCCCCTTTCGATTTACAAACTCTATCCCAAGCCATTAAAGGAATTTTGTCCTGATCCTGTTTACCGTTCCACATAAATTTCTTCATTGTCTTTTGAATATTCTTAATGATTGTGCCTAGAATTTTAAAACAAGCCATGGAGAAGATCGACATTACCAAGATAACATATTTCAACATTAAAATGCGACCAGCCAACATGAGCCATTTACTTTTCCAGCCCTCCATTTTTGCTTTGCAACCATCAAGAAGCCCTTTCCAAATCTTTGTCTTACTCGCTCCAACAAAGAGTGGCGTCCCAAGAAACTTCCCAAGGAGCTATCCAATTCTAATACCAAAGAGTCTAGCAATGGCCCTCTGAGTACCAATTTCTATGTGGAAAAAGAATATCTCCAACTTTTGCCAATTTATCTCCTATCTAGTGGCCCAGCTAAATCTATCAAGCACTTGTTTCATCACCATTGCTTCTTGCATGGAAGCCACACCAAAAAGGCAAGTATCATCGACAAACTAAGAATGTGTAGTCGTTTCCACCCCTTTAGCAATCTCGATATCTTTCCACATCCCCTGAGATCGCTAACGTGCTATCGATCAGCCTAAAACTTCCGCCAACAAGATGAAAAGAAAGGGGGAGATGGGATCCCCCTGATGAATACCCAACGAGGTAGGAAAGAAACCTTTGGGGATGACATCAACTAAAACTGAAGCATTGAACCACATAACCATACTAGAAATCCAGTTAATCCAGCACTTACTGAAGCTGAACTTGGCAAGCACAGCCAAAATAAAGGATCTGTCAACTCTGTCGTAGGCTTTCCGAATATCAAGCTTCAGCATCATTCTTCTTTGTTTTCTCTTCATGGTCGTATGAATCACCTCATGAGCCACAATAATCCCATCAACAATGTTCCTCCTTAGGGTGAAACCACTCTGTTCACATGATTTCAATTTTTCCAAAATCAATTTGAGTCTATTGGCAATAGTTTTTGAAATGATTTTATAAATAGTATTACATAGCAAGATCGAGCGAAATTCCTCAAAACCCACTGGTTTATCTTTCTTTGGGATAAGCGCCACCAAAGTGCAATTGAATTCTTTGAGGATAAAACCCCTTGTCCTAGACTCTTCAACCACCGCCAATAGCTTGTCACTTAACAAATCCCCAAAAAAATGGTAGAAGAAAGCTTGAAAGCCATCTGGACATGACGCTTTCTCCCCTCCCAAACCAAAAATAGTTGCTTTCAATTCCTTCAGAGAGACAGGCTCCTCAAGCATCTGATTGTCCTCCCTAGAAACTAAATGAGGAATCACTGCCAAAAACTCCTCTTTCAATTTGTCTTGATCTAACCCACTCTTATTCCATAAATTTCTAAAAAAAGCTACCATCTCCTGGTTAATCCAAGCAGAATCCTCTATCAAAGTACCATCCATGAGACGCAGAGATAAAATTCTATTAAGACATCTCTTTACCTTCACATAACTGTGAAAGAATTTAGTGTTTCTGTCTCTAGCTCTAATCCAATTCTCACATGATTTTTGCCTCAAGAAAATCTCTTCCCTCAGCAAAACTTCCCTATATCTATTGAGCAGGTCTTTCTCCGTGATGTAGTCCACCTCGTCCATTCCCTCGACAAGGACTTTCGATTTCAGAGCCCCTAACTCACCTTCAATCTTTCATTTTTCTTCAAAGATATTACCAAAAACCTCCCTGTTCCAGCTTTTTAGTTTTTGTTTAACATAGCTTAGCTTTTTAAAGAACTGATAGGACAAGAAGCCTTCCACCACAGGGGTTGTTAGGGTTTCAAGCAGATCCGAAGCAAATATGAACTAACAATTATATGTAGATTTAAATACAAAAGATAAAGAAATAAAATAGGACACAGATAACACAGAGATTTAACGTGGTTCACCCACAATGGGTTACGTCCACCATACACAGTCGTCCAATCTTTCTTATTATCCAGCAAAAATAGTACATCAACCTTACAATGCCTTAAGCATCCTAGCCGCTTATAACATGCGTTTTTAGGGCAAAAACAAAGTCGGCCTTTTTAGGGTTTTATTACAATGTCGGTTTTCATCAAAAAAATACCAAAATTTTTTTTTCTCGGGGGCTCCCGCCTCCAAATCCCTACTTTTCTTGGGGGTTGCCACCCCCGAACCCTTGCCCAAGGCCCGGCCCAGCCCTGGACCCCGACGAGGATACGTGCTGAGTGTACAGTACTTTGCTGATCAGTCGCCACATTTCAACAATCTCCCACTTGGAGGCTGATCAGGCTCCACACCAAACAATCTCCCACTTGGAGATTGATCAGGCTCCACACCAAACAATCTCCCACTTGGAGACTGATCAAGCTCCACACCAAACAATCTCCCACTTGGAGACTGATACTACATGACACCACTGTACATGCAACATCTACTGGATAAAACACTAGGACTCGACTGGTATAAATTCCACAATTATCAATCAAGAAGACCAACAGAAACTGATGAAGAAATCAGCTTCTCCTGTGGAACTGCCTTTGTGAACATATCGGCAAGATTCTCACTTGTGTGAATCTTTTCAAGCCGTAACTAACCCTCCTCCAAAACAGTCCGGATGAAGTGGTACTTGAGTTGAATGTGCTTTGTCCGTGAATGAAAAGCAGAGTTCTTCGCAAGATGAATGACACTCTGGCTATCAATATACAATGGGCTATCCTCTTATGTCTGACCCAATTCCTCCATAAAACATTGTAACCAAATCATCTCCTTGCTGGCTTTTGTAGTAGCAACATACTCAGCTTCAGTGGTTGAAAGTGCAACAACCTTTTGCAGCCTAGAAATCCATCTGACTACAGTTCCCCCTATAGTAAAAACATACCCTATAGTACTCCTCCGTGAATCAATATCACCTGCCAGATCAGAGTCAACAAATCCACTCAGAGCAACATTAGATCCTTTGAAACATAATGCCTTCGTAATAGTTCCTTTCAAATACCGAAGAATCCATTTCACATCATTCCAATGTTCCATACCCGGATTACTCATAAACCTGCTCACAACTCCCACTGCATGTGCAATATCTGGCCTTGTGCATACCATTGCATACATCAGACTGCCAATAGCTGATGAATACGGGATGTTAGACATTTTATTAACCTCTTCCTATGCCTTTGGGCACATCTCCTTAGTCAATTTGAAATGACTAGCCAAAGGTGTACTAACTGCTTTTGCATCCTGCATGTTAAATCTTTTCAACACCTTCTTTATATACTCACTTTGGGACAAATTCAAGGTTCTATTTTTCCTGTCCCGTGTAATCCTCATACCGAGAATTTGCTTAGCTGCACCCAAATCCTTCATAGCAAATGACCTGGCTAATTTATGTTTAAGATCTTTTATATGTTGCATGTTAGACCCAGCAACAAGCATGTCATCAACATAAAGCAACAGGATAATATAACTGCCATTATCAAATCTCTTAAAATATACACAATGATCAGAATGACATCTATGATAACCGTGTTCAGCCATGAAACTATCAAATTTTAAATACCATTGTCGGGGTGCTTGCTTTAGGCCATACAGACTTTTCTTCAACCTGCACACCAAGTTCTCCTTACCTTTGACCTCATATCCCTGTGTTTGCAACATGTAAATTTCCTCCTCCAAATCTCCATGGAGAAAAACTGTTTTGACATCTAATTGTTCAAGATGTAAATCATCTGCAGCCACAAGACTAAGTACAGTTCTAATTGAAGTTATTTTTACAACTGGAGAAAATATTTCATCATAATCTATACCCTTTTTCTGTGCAAAACCTTTTACCACAAGTCTGGCCTTATATCTTTTCTGGCCTCCTTCCTCCTCCTTTAGTCGATAAACCCATTTGTTAGGCAAGGCTCTTTTTTTTGTAGGTAAAGGGACTAAGTCCCAAGTCTTATTTTTCATCAAGGAGTCCATCTCCTCTTTCATGCCTAGCTCCCACTGTTGTTTGGCATCTACCTGCATTGCTTCTTCATATTCTTCTGGTTCACCAGAATCCGTTAATAAAATAGAATACAAAGAAGGAGAAAATCTTTCAGGGGGTCTACTTGTCCTCATAGAACATCTAACACTTGCAGGAGTTTGTGGGACAATCTATTGTTGCTGAGCATCAGGTGCCTGTGGCATTTCATTTTCAGGAATCTCATCCAACACCACATATTCTTGTTTGTCCTGTTCATGCTTCTTTTCCTGCATCTGTTCTTTATACATGACCTTCTCATTGAATATAACATCTGTACTTCTAATTATTTTCTTATTTTCAAAATCCCATAACCGATAGCCATATTCATCTATATCCCATATCCAATGAAGGTACATTTTTGAGATTTAGCATCAAGCTTGGTTCTATTTTCTTTATCAACATGGACAAAAGCTTCGCAACCAAAAGTTTTTAGAAAATAATAATTTACCTTTTTACCAGTCCATGCCTCCTCTGGAATACCACCATCGAAAGGGGTTGAAGGTCCTTTATTTATCAAATAGACAACAGTATGTACAACATCTGCCCAAAAATGTAAGGGCAATCTAACATGCAATCTCATGCTCCTCGCACATTCCATGATAGTCCTATTCATTCTCTCTGACACACCATTTTCCCGTGGAGTTCCTGGAACTGTCTTCTGATTTCGAATCCCATTTAAGGAGCAATAATCTTCAAATGCTTTGTTGCAATACTCACCTCCATTATCCGATCTGAGACACTTCAACTTTTTTCCTGTCTCATTCTCAACCAAAGCTTTCCATTTCTTAAAAGTTTCAAAAACATCTGATTTTTGTTTTAGGAAATATACCCATGTTTTTCTGGTTGAGTCATCAATAAAAATAACATAATAACAAGAGCCACCAAGAGATGATACCTGAGCCGGTCCCCATACATCTGAATGTACAAGCTCTAACTTCTCACTCTTCTTCTCTTTCCCAACCTTGAGAAATCCGACTCTTTTCTGTTTACCATAAACACAGTTTTCACAGAACTCTAAATCAATCTTTTTTAGTCTTGGCAATAGATTTTTGGAGTGAAGGATTTTCATCCCTTTCTCACTCATGTGCCCAAGCCTATGGTGCCACATTATCGAATCTGCTCTTGCAACATTTATTGTTGTTGTCCTTGCAGTAACTTTATCTGTAGCAGCTAAGGTAGAGTAAGTGTTACCAGTACACAGATATAATGTGCCTACCTTCGCACCTTTAGCTACTACTAATGATCCTTTAGTGACCTTCCACATAATATTTGAGAAGGTAACTATGCAACCTTCACTACCTAGTTGCCCTACAGAAATTAAATTTCTTCTTAAATTAGGAACATGTCTTACCTCCTGTAGAAACCAGTCATTACCATTCTGCAACTTGATCTTTATCTTTCCTTTTCCAACAATTTGACAGGGCTCATCATCACCCAAATATACCTGTCTAAAATCACCTTGAACATAATCTAGAAAATATTTTCTATGGGGTGTAGCATGAAATGAAGCCCCATAATCTATTACCCAGGAATCATTAACATTATCCAAACATAAGATTAAAACATCTTGTAAAGTATTACTTGCAATATTAGCTTCCTTACTGTCATTTTCATTTTTCTCTCCTCCTTTGTTTTTCTGAGACCAACAGTCTTTCTTTAGATGACCAGGCTTTCCGCAGTACCAGCAATCTTTCTTTCCTCTAGATTGAGAGAGTCCTTTCTTTGACTTCCCTCGTGACTTCTCATTCCCAGGGCCTTTCCTCTTTCCTTTGATCTTCCTCTGTTCTCCACATTCAAAACACTACCCGATAATGTTGGAGTCTCACCTATGCTTTTCCTTCGCATTTCCTCGCTTAGGATAACACCAACAATATCATCAAATACCAAAGTATTTTTACCAGAGACAGAGTTACTTACAACCATAACCAAGCTATTCCAGCTTTCTAGCAAAGAACATAAAATCAAGAGAGCCCTAACCTCTTCTGCAAAGGTAATTTTTATTGAAGACAGTTGACTAGTAATTGTATTAAATTCATTTAAGTGCTCTACTACAGATCCTCCCTCACACATTTTCAATTTAAACAAACGCTTCATAAGAAATACCTTATTCGAAGCTGAGGGTTTCTCATACAACTTTGCCAATGTCGCCATCAAATCTACAATCGTTTTTGCTTCTGTTATATTGAATGCTACAGACAGTGCAAGGCACAATCGAATGGATCCCAGTGCCTTTCTATCTAAAATGTCCCACTCTTCATCTGACATTGTGGTCACTTTCTTTGCCTTTCCTTCCAATGGCCGCCACAAATCCTTTTGATACAGGTAATCCTCCATCTGCATTTTCCATAACTGATAGTTCTGGCCGTTAAACTTTTCGACCTTGAATTTGGAATCTTCCATTGCTCCCACTCAAATTTGACTGCCAATTTACAGAAAACCTCGCTCTGATACCAATTGTTAGGGTTTCAAGTAGATCCGAAGCAAATATGAACTAACAATTATATGCAGATTTAAATACAAAAGATAAAGAAATAAAACATGACACAGATAACATAGAGATTTAACATGGTTCACCCAGAATGGGTTACGTCCACCATACACAGTCGTCCAATCTTTCTTATTATCCAGCAAAAACAGTACATCAACCTTACAATGCCTTAAGCATTCCAACCGCTTATAACATGATTTTTAGGGCAAAAACAAAGTCGACGTTTTTAGGATTTTATTACAATGTCGGTTTTCATCAAAACAATACCCAAAAAAAAAATTTCTCGGGGGCTCTCGCCCTTGAACCCCCACTTTTCTCTGGGGCTACCACCCTCAAACCCCTACCCAGGGCCCAGCCCGGCCCTGAACCCCAGCGAGGATACGTGTTGAGTGTATAGTACTTTGTTGATCAGTCGCCACATTTCAAGAATCTCCCACTTGGAGACTGATCAGGCTCCACACCAAACAGGGGCCTCCTTCCACCATCAAACCACCTGATCTTTGAAGCCCTGCTCCCTTAGCCACATCTTTTCCACCTTAAAGGGGCATCTGAGCGGAACTCCATCCTTCTACACAACAAGTGAGACCAGGAAGTGACTTGAACCTGAGATAGCCAAAACTTCAGCCTCAAAAATAAGGGGAACCAGGTTCCAATCCCTTGCTAAAAAGAACCTATCAAGTTTCTCAGCTATGTTGGAGAAACCCAAACACCTACTGGTCCACACAAAGTTCCCACCTTTAGCAGCCACCTCAAACAAAGCATTAGAATCTACAAAGGTCTGGAAATCAGATTGAATCCTGCACATCCTTCTCACCCCTCCATGCTTGTCCGAGTGGGAGAGGGTGGCATTGAAATCCCCCGCAACAATCGTTAAGGCCGGCCTTATGTCCTCTAAAAAATTGGAAATTTCCTCCCATAGCTGGCACTTATCTGCTGTTTTAATAGGGCCATAAACATTGATTAAGAAACTTGAAAAGTTGATAGTCCTTGAGCTTACCTTTGCCATTTGCCAATATCTAGAACTTGAGACTGCTTCCACTTTCACAAGCTGTGGGTTCCATAAGATACCCAGGCCACTTGAAGCCCCCTCTGAATCAACAAAAACTCTCTCATCTTCCACTGAACCCAATATCATGGTAAGACATAAATCAACAAGCTTCAAATATTCTGGCATTGAATCACGTAACACTGAGTTCTCAGCTATAGTTTTCCAAAGCCTTGTTACTGATCCCTCTTCGTGGGGTTCTCCGTTTTGCCATATTGTTCTCTCACAATGTATGCAAAATGAGATGATTGCTCTCAAAGACGAGTTTCGTCTAATATTCCATTTATAGTTACTCCGTTCATTTCTTTGGATATCCAAAATTGTTTTATCAAAATCAGTCTTCAAAAATCAGATGCAATGTTGAGGCTCCAATAATGAGGAAACACAATAGACATGGCTTCGAGAAGGTTTTTAGGAGGGAATCTGCATCTAATTTGTGAGGAAAGATCATACACAATTTTCTTCACAGAAGTAGTTACAGTTTCAACAATCTTGTCGAAATCTTCCCTTGTAACTCTCGCTAGTTGCTTCCTGGGATGCTTTCCTGGTTCCTCGGGGTCGACCGTGGCATAAAAGTGCATTGGTATCTCAACTCCTCGTACATTGGCACATACCTCCCCGTCTGCATCGATTTGTAAACATTTATGAAGATTGTTCAAATATGTTAGTGTCTACCACTTAACAAAATTTTCATCAAATAGTGTTGGTTGATTTCGATAGAGATTGTCGAGGGTCATGCATGTCATCTTACGCAGCGTAGCATATTCTGCAATATACAGAGCTCTTTTTTGGACAGCCTTCATAAAATTCCTCATTTCCTCTATCATGGGTAGAAGAGCTACTAAAGTTAAGAGTGTCTCTAAATTACTTAACCTCCGAAGAAGGTCAAGAAATTTCGGTTGATCTGATTCGTCGCGAGTTGTGTGAAATAGTCCAATCAAGGATGGATATTTTGAAAACACTCGATACGCTAGACCATCCAAAGAGATCCATCTGATATCATTATCCTTGAGAAGCTTGTTCCCATCAGTTATTCCATCAGCAAAGTGTTGAAATTCCATAAATCGCTTGGGACTTCGACAAAAGTGTGAGTAGAGCTCTCTGATTAAAATTTCAAATTTTTAACCAAAGCAAACTTGTTCACAATTCCAAAAGCTAGATTCATTCTGTGATCCATGCAGTGAATTGCAGTAATGTACGGTGCAAATGAAGTTTCAATCTTTGTACAAAGACCGTTCATGTGACCTTGCATTACTGAAGCTCCATCTGCTCCAACACAAACCATTTTTTTGGCTACCGTCATGTCATCCATACCTCCATATTCAATTAAACTTCTCTTTACTAGTTGAAATAATTTTTTTGTTGTCGCACTCTCCTTCATTTTAGCAATAGATAGTAGATGAGGTTGGTAGGTATGATTGTCTACAGTATAAAAATGCATGTATACCCATGAAGTATTGTCTATTGCCATAACTTCGTCTAAAGAAAATGCAATAAAGTTTGACTCTCTTATTTTTTGCTTAACATCTTCTTTTTCAAACTCAACAAGACAACTTGCCCATTCCCATCCACTATTTACTGACTAGTGTCTATTAGGATAGTTAGGAACTTTCAAAAAGTGTAATAAACCACTAATTGATGGGAAATCTATCATAGCACGCCCTTTGCTCAAAATATAAAAAACAACGCTTAACTGAACAACTTTTCCTAGTTGTTCTATTTGCATTGATTTTCCAAAAGTAGCTTCTATAGAACCTTTAACTTCAACAGGCTTCGTCTGTATTTTCTCATGAAAATAATACTCTTCGACATTCCTCACATGCTTACATTCCTCCTTTGTTTTCCATCTTATCACTGATTTTTCAACCTCGTCTATCATTTGTTTTTCATAAACTTTACCCATATGCTTTTCTATGGTGTCAAATTTTAGTTGCAACTTAATTTCCTTGTTATGTTTCCAAGTGCAAATTTTACACCTGCATTCTATTGGAGGCTCACCTTCATTTGGATTCTCCACTGGTTCAATGAATGGATACTTTGATGCCCAATTAATTTGAAAATTTCTCACTGACATAAACCACTCCTGATCCTTTTTTGATTGTGGTTCACCCTTTTTTAATACGACTTTTCTTTTCCCCTTCTGTGCATTATCATCAATGGCATTATCACCCAAGTTGATTATATCATTCCGGATAACTTGGGCATCTACCAGATAATCTTCTTCAAGATCATCTTGATCTGAGATATCAGGTTCACCGCCGTCTTCAACATGCGGTGTAGGTGGTGAATTTTATACTTGTACTTGTGATGATGTACCTTCCTGATTTTCACCACAATCTTTTCCAATGCCAAAGTACGAAGACAACGTTCTTCTTTTTGTTTGCCTCTCATGGCCTTCCCCACATTCAAGTGTCCTACCCCTCTTCCTATTCGACATCTCCAACGAAATAAAGGCTGCCAAAAAAATATCAATTTGTTGAAGAAGCAATAATAGAATATAATGTATAATATATGTTTCATTGGCCCCATGATCTACAATCTAGATGTCTGGGGTCTGAATGTCCCCCCTAAGTCTTGACTACTTTGCACTGACGGGTTGCCACTGAATAAAAATGAACTCAACAATGCGAACAAATATAGATAAATTTAGAATAATATTATAACACTTCAAAAATATGATCACTCACCTTTAGGTCACTAGCAGTCGCCAATGCAGTCAACAACAATGGTTTTCCTTGGTCTAAAACGTCGCTATTGATCATAATTCAGAGCCTAGAACCCACCAAATTGTGTTGAGATAGATATGATCTTTGCATGTATTTATACCAATCCTTATATGGCAAATTCCGCAGGAATTTTATATGGTATACAAATATTTGGCGAATCCTGCGTAACTATAACATGACTTATGTAATTTTCGAGGCGATTATAGGTCGTCCAAATAATTGGTGAATACAATATAGTTGGATAAAGTTGGGGTGAATGGAGACACGAGCCAGCAAGATGTCAGGCGAATTGGGTCCTCCTAGCTAACAAATCTTCACATGCCTATAGGCGAATTAATGTCATCTATTAAGGCAACCTCGGAGAGTGTAGGTGAAAAAATTAAATTTATCGTGTGTCCACCGTATATTGTATTGGCGAAATCATCGCATAGAAACATTTAATTGCATAAAACATATGGCTATTAGGCCGTGAATTTGATGAAAATTGATAGTGTTCCGGCGACATGGCCACCCCCAGTCGGTACAAAATATTCGCCATTTCCCAGGTCGTCGACATGAAAAATTTGCCATTGGTGAATATTTGCCACTAAAGTAATCTCTATATGAGACTCAAGATTATCAAGCCCTGGATGGCCCAGGGAGCAAGGATTGATATCTTCAGAATTGAGTGTATCTAATTCATGATTTCACGTCAGGTCTTAGGGCATCAGTTTATTTTATAATATTTTTGAGGGATGCCTTATTGTCATTTTGGGGTTAACAATTCATATATGAATTATGGGGGGAAGATACCAAGGGTTCTGGTTGGGTGCCATCGAAAGTATCCAGATAGAAGTCGCCCTTACCTTCCATAAATTTCACATTAATTTCAAGTTTTGTAGTGTGAGATTCCACACTGATATGATTGACCTCATCTATCCCAGAATCCTTAATTAAAATGTTTGTTATGTCGATGAATCCATCATAAAGAGTTGGATTAACGACCCAAGATCCTTAATCTGACAAAATTTCTAACGGGTTGAAGGAATTAACATCTGATTTTAATTCTATAAGCAGTTTTATATATGTTTATATTGGTCTTCTCTATGAAAACCTTCACATCCAATGTAGGTACCCCATTTTTGACCAATAACTTCTAGAATTTGGGAGAAGTGATATTCGACAGGGAGAGGGTCCAAATCCACCCATCTTTGTACCCTTCTAGGTCTAAAAGAAAACGAGTCAAAATTTGAATACCATTCCATAAAAGAAAGATAATGACCTTGAAACAACCTAACTTTGCATGAAAGAATTTCCTTTTTAATGTCTAAATTCTTAAACATAATGTACAAAACATCATTATCAAGATGAGAAATACTTACCTCTCGTGGGAACCATGAATACCACCAGTCAATTACCTCCTGAGCAGGGAAATCCTTACCGTTCCATTTGACCAAAAGCCCTAGCCTATAGTGCAGGTTCCACATCGGGTTGAGCCTCGTTGAAGGGATTTCAATGAAACATTTGACTTTAGGTTGTGTAATTGTTTCCTTATTTGCTTTGTTGGATGGGAAAACTCTAATCTTTCCCAGAGGAACACAGTTGAGACTTGAAACCAGAGGAAACCCTAGGTTCTAGACTCTGTTTGGCTGATATCTTTTATTTTTATTGCTAGATTTTCCATTAGCGGTTATTTTAACAGAGGCCGAGGATTTAAGATAAATTTGCTAGTAAGGGGAGCACATTTATCCACCCAAACCCCATTTTCAAACACTCATTGGGGGCGATGATTGCTAATTTGATTCAGTTTAGGGATAAGCACAAAAGGAAACTCCTTTGCCAATTTTTGTTTTGAATCCAGATCATTATGTATGTTTCTAGGGTAGATTGCATGCCGCTCTCATGGGAGAGTACCTCAGGGATTGGTGTAATCTTGTAGAGACTGCTTTTTTTGCCAATTCTTTTGTTTCTTGCCGATCACAGTCTGCCATTCCCCATGGGTGTCACTGCTCGAGGGTGCAGATTTAGGGAGATGATATTGAGTCATTCACATTTGCAGAGCTATTTTTATAATTTTCTTACTCTATAAAGGAGTGAGTTAAATTGAAAAAGGATATTTTTGTGTAGATTATATATATATTAAATTAAAAATAAATTGTAGACATTTTTACGTAACTTTAATAACTTAATTTTTACAGTAATTAACACTTTTAGAAGTGCATATTTTATGTTATGCATAACATTTTTTATAGAAAGGATAAAATTCTAAATTTTAAAATATAAATTTGTCACACCAATATCTAGTGTATGGATGTTTTGTCATAATTTTTTGTTGCATATATTTTTCTTAGTTATTTTTTGAAGTCATTGTAATTGTAATTTGGACAAAAGTGAATGACATCATGCATTACTTTTTTTGTATGCATTAAATTAACTTATTTTTTTGTTGAAATGACAATATCAATACGTAGGGAAAATATATTTTTTATAAATTTTTTTCTATTTTCTATTTTTAACACATGTAAAAGAAAGACATTAATGTTCGATGAAAAACCTACATTCATAAGTAATATAAATTAAAAATATTCAAAAACATTTTTTGGAAATCTTATAATAAGGGACTATATACGCGAAAAGCAAAACTTTTGAATGAATTTATTTGAGCCCCCTAAAGCTCATGTAAAAGCAGTTCTTTTTCAACATCCTGAAACGTGCGAAGGAGACTCCATTGTAGGTATGATTTAAGAGTAGAGAGGTTTTATGAAAGGGAGTTTGATCTAAGAGGCTTTGATCTAACACTCTTCATTCCTTCAAATGAGACCTCTCAAGGTTTAAATCATTATATTTTCTAAAATATATGTGTTTTCAACAACAATAAGGATGTACCAAAAAGTGTAACCCAATATTGTGGGATCACCTCATGATTATCCTAATTTGAGGGGAAAGTGGGGCCATATTCCATTTTTTATTAGATTTTACAAGTTACATACATTCATGATTGTTCTAATTTGGGGAGAAAATAGAGGCATATTTCATCCTTTATCTTTCGTGCACACAAAGGTAAGTATGTAGCATATGCATCTTTGATTTTTGCTAATCTTATCTTAGATTTTTCATGTGTGAGTTTATCATGCTTATGATTGATGCTCATTATACCATGTTTTTTATTAATTTCTATATACATTATCATGTTATTAATCCTTCTCAAAGTCTATGCAAAGTTCATAGGTGAACTCTATATCATTTCTCAATTATTATTCTTCTAGTCGTGCTTATTTTTCACGTTTTCTACTTTGGCATAAATGACTCATGTAGATTTACAAGCACTCCAAAGTAGAGGCAAACTATAAAGGTAAAAAGTGCATACAGTACACTTTGACCTATCATTTAATACCACTTTTTATAGTTATCTTGAGTACTTGTCTTCAAACATATTTTTGAGTAATTGGGTACCCACTTTGAGCCAAATTTCTAATTAACCACAAAATAGAACTAAATCCATCCTTGTACATGTATCAACTCTTGAAATTTTTATTCCTTTATTCCTAGAAAATTCCCACAATCCATGAAATTTAACTATTGCTACTTTTGGATTAGATTACATGATTTTTTTTTGTATCAACATTTTGGATCACACTTTGTGATCCATCGTTAGGATGTTAGAGAGCATAAGGAGATTGAAAATAGGTTGGTTGTAGATCTAAACAAACTAATAATTGTGAGAAGGATGGAATGAGATGGTGCACATAGTAAGAGGTTTAGACAAGTGGTAAAAATTGACCTTGATAGTAAACAAAAAAGATAGTACAAATTGACATTTATAAGGAACAATTAAATTATACATCAAAAAGCCACTTTAAATTAACTTTATATTATGTTTAATAGTTCAAAAATTCTTGTCCAAGGGGTTGAGCTTAACTGGTTAAAACACTGGGTTCTCGTGGTGGAGATCCAAGTTCAACTCCCAATAGCGACATCTAAAGAGGAATTCTAAGTTGTGATTCTTGGCCTTCCATAGGATGGGGAAGGTCTTGGGGTCAATTTAATCAAACACAACAACAACAACAACAACAACAACAACAACAACAACAACAATAATAATAATAATAATTCAAAGATATGTAATGGGGATAGTTCATAGCTCCAGTCAAAAGCTATTCAGGCTTCGGCCAATTACCTATCAAAAAAAAAAATAGTTCAAAAATTCTTAAAATTAATATGAAATTAATCGAAAGTGACCTCTTTATATAATCATTAATATACAACTTTAATTTTAATATATAATAGATTTTAATAAAATTATGTTAATTCGTTTATGTTTTAATAATATATTAATACATATTCCATAATTTAAAAAATTCTAAATAATTTTTAAAATTATATTGACAATAATATTATATATGCGCTTAATAATATATGACTTAATACATGTATTTATATATATGTTAATTTAATGCATATATCAATTTAATACAATATATGTAATAGCATCTTATTAAATCATTTAATAATAATGTTAATATGATTTTTTTTATTGGATGAAGCAAATTAAAAAAACAATATTCTATGATCCTAAGAATAATGATAACAATAACAAAATGTCAAAAATTATGTTATAATATAATGGAATTTAAGATATCTAATATGTTATAAGGTGGCATATATTATAAGAGTTTAATATAATGATATGTTCAATAAAAACGAACATATATGATATATATCATATGGATGTATTCAAATAATATAAAGATCTATAATAAGGGCTTATATGTTGAATTTATATATGAAAATAAAGTATATATTAAACGAAATTAATATTATTTTCAATAAAATTAGATATTCAAATCTATGACGTGACCTAGTTCATTTTCACATGTGCATATTTGACCCTCAAAGCGTTAAATACAAATCTAATAATGGTTTATAGCCAAACTATTTTCAATTAGTTGTTATTTATTTTCTCCACCAAAAGTTCCCTAATTGTGTTCAAAGTCAAGTATAAAAGGACATTACCCATAGCCCATTTGATCATCTAAGATCTAGAATTTAGAATCTATCATTGCATCTAGAAACCATTATAAAAGGATAATTATGTAATTGAGTCCCTCACTACATAGCTTTATGTTATCTTAGTGTACATTCAAATTTCATCATCTAGTAGTCAATCAATTTAAAATATTAGCTTTATATTAGGTCTCTATATCACTTGTTTGCATTTTTGTTTCAAGTTCCAAGTCCTAATTAGGACAATGTCTGATGCATTCATTGGATGTTGTCGGGTTCTTTTATAATAAGATAATTGAATTGAATATATGGGTTTGTTGTAGGGAGAAGGTCCGTGTTTAGTAAGCTATCAAAGTGTTTATCAACTTATTGCAAGTCCAAACATCAAGACAAATATCAATTTTTAGGAATAGAAAATTTGTAGATCACAAATTCATTTTTACGTATCAACATTAGATTAATGTATACATAATCAATCTAATTTTTACAAATCTCAAACATCTCATCTAATATGTCAAAGGACATTTGATTTAATGACAAAATCCATGGTGTAGGCACCTAAATGATATTGAGTTCAAATTTTCTCCAATACGCACACACACAAAAAAAAAGTCTCATCTGCCCATCCTAAATCTAACATTATAATTTAAATAATTACAATAAAATTCATCTTTTCAACCCTATCAAAATTTACTATTTTATTCTGTTTTTAAACCTAGTGGGTGCATATTTTAGTACCAACTCTTTATCTAAATTAGTTATTTAATTTATATATTTTTCCCTAAGGACATGTTCTTAATCATTCAAGTTAAATACAAATTATTGTCGTTGCTTGACTATGACATTATCTCAACTTTTTATTTAAATATTTGTGTAAACAATTATTTAGTGAATTTATAAGTTTCTATATGATTAACGTGTTACAAAAATTCTATGGACCCACCCTATCCGACACGTGTGTCCTACATGTATTTTTCCCACACGAAACGAGAGATGAGTGGAAAAGTCATATTTCCTGAAATGATAAGTACAAAAGATATTTAACGAGTTTTAAAATATTAAATGTTAAAATTTCTTGAAAAGAAAGTATATTATATTATATTATATAGTTTAGTTTCAAATAGATTTATGATTATGTGTATCATTCATATATAGAAGGTCAGGTATTTGTGCACAAAACCATAAAGTAGATTGGGATGCTGAGTGGTACATGAAATTATATATATATAAAATTTTAAATCAAATAATAAAATAAGATTTCATTTCTTTTTGAAAATTTTGTTATATTATAAAATAATAAAATAAGATATTATTTAAGTTAATGATATTATTAAAAATAATTTAGAAAATATATAAACAATTAAAATTTTATTTTAAAAATTAGTGAATAAAATAAAATTGTAATTACAATTAGGGTCTAATTAGGGTTGGGATTCTAGTTCAACTAAGATATTAGGTTAAGATTCGAGTTACAATTAGTGTTAATGTTAAAAACGATTCAATTAGATCTATATATAAGATTCATATAGTACAAGTATAGGTAAATTACATCATAAAGTACACAAATAGAAAAATCAATAACATACATTAAGTTTCCACAATCCATGAGATATTAATCAACTGTTTCCGATTAGATTGTGTATGAATTTTTTGCATCAATGTGAAAAATCAATCTTTGTGTCTCATAACATTTTTTATTTATTTTTATATTGATCAAAGTGAAATGAGATTACAAAGAAAATAAATAGTAGTCCAAGAAATAACTGCAAAGAAACAATAAGTTTGCAATGTCAAATTATATGTAACATAATCAAATGTAGCAACTATGAACACTAGCTTCACCAAACCCAGTTGATCCAAACTTTTTTTATGATGTACAAGTTTAAATTTTTTAAAGTAACTTTTGCACTAAAATTAAAGTCAATAGAGAAAGAACAATGTAAAAAGAAGAAAATGGAAAAAGCAAGGTCGCATTTCAGATACCACCAGCCTGAACCAGTTCTTTCGTGAAGGCGAAAACTTGGTGAAGAGAGTGGGCGGCTTCAACCGAGAGGAGCTCCCATCTTTGTGGGATGAGGTCTGTTACATTGTGATGAAATACTTCGCGTTGGAGGGAAGGTATGGAATCTCTTATTAATACCATCTCCCTTTCCTTAACCCCCTGAGAAATAAGGACTACATTTTCATTCCGTTTTTCTTGCTCCATTCTCTGGATTCTAATGTCAAGGATATTGCCGAGGCCAAGAAAAAGGGTAAAGATTTCCCCATCCTTCACCAGGGCCACATCCTGCGCCTTTACAACTTCCACCTTGCCCTCTGCCCGCCTCGAACTATTTCCGTCCAGAATGTGACTGTCCCTCAGCCTACCCTACTACTAAACATAATGCTAGCCCCCCTTGGCTCTCGGAAATAGGCTCTTGCAGTAAGAAAAATAAAAAGCACTCCCCTGAAGAGGTTAGAATCCCCAAGAAAGTCAGAATCCAGGAGATTGATTCTGACATGGAAATCATTGACGAGGCTAACACCCCCCGCCGCTCAAGTAGACTAGCCTCTAAACCCCCGAAAAAACCTTTGGGAGACCCTTCATCCTCACATGACATAGGGATCTCAAGCCCAACTGATAATGTGGCTCTTTTCCACCCTACCTCGACCCCCCACTCTGTCAACTCCACCCATGCCTCCGAAAGTCCCACAAATTCTAGGAGTCCGGAGACTGGCCCCAAGTCCCAAACAAATTCTCCCTCCCCAACTCTCAGGTTTGAGAAATTGATGGTTGTGGAAGAGGCGAGTAGCATAAAGGAGGAGGATGACAACGACCTGATGGAGCTGTGGAAAAAAGTGGAGGCCCTGTCTGATAATGTTCAGGATATCACCAGCAGGCTGGAGGCTGTGGAAACCAAAGTGCATGATGTTTCTAAATTTGCGTTGAATGTGATGCGTTGTTCGACAACCACCCTATGTCTTCTGCGGGAAGTTTTTCCAAAGGAAAAGGCAAGGACGACGAGGATTACAAGGCCCTGTTCAAATTCCTCACAAAGGAACGGGCAAGAAAGCTCCTCCCCAAGAGGAGCCACGGGAAAAAGAAATGAAATGTCTCTATGCTGCGGAAATCTAGTTTTTTGTCTACTCCTAGCAGCCTATGGGCGGATAGCTCTAGTTTATGTTTGTATTTGAACTCTTATGCTTATTGCCCTGCGTGGCAAATGTCTAAAACTTTGTCTAATACATTTTGATATCTGCTGAACTTACATAGAATGATCATAGTTTTTGATAGAGGTAAAGGGCTGTAACTCTGTTGTTAATATGCTGACAGTGTTTCTGCTACTATTTTCTTTGTTGTTCCAATGGGTCAGCCCCCTTGTTTTTTGGCTGCTTTTAATATAAAAAACAATGTAAATAAATTAAAATAAGTGTCTCCATAATGATATATTTTTGCGTCTTTTACATAGACTTTTCTAAATATAGATATGCTAGTGAAAAAGTTCACATAAGAGTGTAAATTAAGTAGACAACAAAATATATATATTGATGGAATTTAGATGTAATATCATAGATGGACAATTAAAAATAATGATAAACGATATGACAATGTCTATTTTATCAAAGAGATAGTGGAAAGAAGGTGATAATACATCATAAAATGTACAATCTATCAACATCAACATCAACTTAAAAAACAAACAACTTTACTCTCATACATCATAAAATGTACAATCTATCAAGGTGATAATAGTGGAAAGAAGGTGATAATACATCATAAAATGTACAATCTATCAACATCAACATCAACTTAAAAAATAAACAACTTTACTCTCTTTAATTAATAAAAAACAAAAAAACAAAACAAAACAAAACTTATTAATCTAAATCTATATAATAAAAAACCTATCATTTAAAAAAAAATAAAAATTAAACTAATTTAAACAATTCCTATATTTAGCAAGTTTATAACCCATAATATAGTAAAGTGCTTGATCTCTCATATCATTTCAGTAGATTTGACTCGCAACCTTTTGAAATCTATGTTGGTTTTCTCTTTTGGACTTTAGCATGAGGTGGGGTTAATAGATTCTCTTTGTTTAGATTTGTGTGTCATCTTATAATTCATTCATTTACTATTTTTTTAATACCCTATTCAATAGACTTTATACTTGATTTACCAATAATTATAAAGGAGCGCCATTTGTAAGATATATGACTAGGAGTACTCAAGTATATCTTCTAAGTCAAAAGTTGTGGCCAATAACAAAATGGCAAATGTGAGGTGTATTGAAATTGCATTTGTAAATTATGCTTTCAATCATATTTAGGGTGGGAATTGTCTATTGTATGACAAGACTTGTCACTTGACAAATATAAATAACTATCTTGTCAGTACAAATTGATCTATGTGTAGACATTGCTTTCATGGTGTGGCGTTCTTGAGTGGTTAGCACAAATACATATATGTAATAAAGATTTTTTAAAAATATTTTTTTGTTAAAAATAATTAAAGTATATAGATATTAATTTTTTTATTTGTATAATATGCAGATTATAAGATGGTGAATAAAGATATTTGTTATTTGGTTACAATGGTATGATTATTAGGATCAATATGTAGTTGTTTTCTTGTATGGTCCAATTTTCTCTAAAGGGATTTTTTTTGACATTTATGTATACATGACATTCTCTTGCAAATGATCGGAGAAAATCTATACATTGTGTTACACACCACCACTTAATCCATGACTCCCCTTTATGTGGTTAAGGAATGAAATTCTAAGTTTCCTCTAAAGCAAAAACACATCCAATTTTTTTAAGATGAGAAATATTAAGTTTGTAAGAGAGCTAGTAAGAAGAGGTTGAATTATGATTAAGGGAGATAGATCAAATGATAGGAAAATGATCGAATGAAGTAGTTGAATAGTCAACTTGCACACAGGTAGTAACAATCCAGAGGGGTAGTAACTTTGGGGCTTCTAGGGGGCTGAGGCAAGGGGACCCCCTCTCTCCCTACCTCTTTATTATTCTTGGTGAAGTCTTGGCTTCTAATTTCAACTCTCTTGTCAACAGAGGGGTTCTCTTGGGCATCAAACCTGCTTCCATCAACAGTTTGTGGATGACACTATTATTTTCGGGATCTCTTCTGTGGTTGAAGCCAAGGGATGGAAATCCTTCCTAAACCAATATGTTGATGTCTCGAGACAACATATTAACTATGAAAAGAGCAACATCTATTTCTTTCATACTACTCATAAACTCTAAGATAAAATATGTAGGATCCTTGGTTGTCAAATGGCCTCCCTCCCGGGCACGTACCTTGGGCTTCCTACTGTCAAGGATGTCTCCAACTTTTTTTGGGTCATTATCCTTGAAAGAATGTAGAAAAAATTGGTTGGGTGGAAGAGAAGATTTCTTAGTAGTGATGGGAAGCTTGAGCTATTGGCCTCGACCCTCCAAGGAATCTCGGTGTACTTCCTATCCCTATTCAAGATTTCAGCTTCCATGGCTACTAAACTGGAGAGCATCCAAAGAAATTTTCTTTGGACTGGTATGGAAGAAAAGAAAAGGCTTGCTCTGGTGGGTTGGGACACTGCTTGCTACCCGAAATCAAAGGGAGGGTTGGGCATTCGTAATATCACCCACTTCAACAAGGCCCTAATGTCCAAAACGTCCTGGATGCTCCTGAACAAGGACCTTGATTGGGGCAATATCATGAAGGCTAAATACCTTAGCAATGGCACTTTTGTCTCTGCTTTAAATGATGAGGATCTCCCCAAGGGATAAAAAATATGGAATAATATCATCTGCTGCAGGGACCTCATATCCCAAGGCATGAAGTGGCTCATTGGCAATGGTAGAAATATCCTTTTTCTGGGAGGATTGTTGGCTAGGGGAGAAGCCCCTAATAACCTCTTCCTCACTTAGAAGGATCGAGGTTGCAACAAAAAATTCCTTTGGGGAATGGGTCTCAGACTACTTCTCCAACGACACTTCGAAAATTATGGAGGATTGTTGTTTTGATCAACCCCATCTTCTCCCTACCGCTAGAGAGCTACAGATCCTTCTGGCTGTAACCTTCCTCCCCCTCTTTCTTAGAGATGACAAATTTATTTGGAAATGGGACCCCTCAGGGGAGTATTCTGTTAAAACGACCTACAATAGCTTGCTTCAGAAACTTGCCTCGACTATCAACTGGAAAGAGGTTTGGAATCCTCAACTCATCCCAAAGATCAATTTCTTCTAGGGGACTATTCTACACAACAAAATCTTGACTCTGGACAATGTAGCTAAGCGGGGAGTTCAATTCCCCAACAGATGTATCCTTTGCAAAAATGAGGCTGAAAGCCCCTCCCATCTCTTTCTCCAATGTGTCTTTGCTAGAGATCTCTGGGGGATGGTCTTCTATAAGCTTAGTGTTAGATGGAATCTGAATGAAAATATGATGCATTTGCTACAAGAGTTTCGGGGCCCCTCTTCCAATCCTCTTGTTCAACAACTTTGGAGATAGATCCCCCCCACTTCTATTGGAGAATTTGGAAGGAAAGGAATAATAGGATATTCAGGAATAAGGAGGCCTCCTTGGAAACTGTCTTTGCTTGCTTCCTTAAGCTCATTCTGGAGAACATCTCGGTTACCAAGTTTTGATTGCCTCCTACACCCCCCTCAAAGTGGGATTGGGAGATTTCTCACAGATGGAACCTTCCTCCTTCATTTGCTCACATTGATTTCTCTAAACACCTCCTAAGACAGAATATTGTTTGGTTCCCCCTCTCCCTGGCTGCTACAAACTAAATTTTGATGGGGCTGCCAAACAGGGTCTTGCAACAGGAGGAGGTGTCATTATAACCCACAATGGGGCCCTGGTCACTGCTTATGCTGGGAATCTAAATAGACACTCTAGTAACCAAGTTGAAGCCATGGCCTTGGCTTGGGGGATCAAGTTTTCTCTCTCCATGGGCACCAGGTGCATAGACATAGAAGGGGACTCTAAGCTCATCATTGATGTTGAACAAGCTCAGTTGGACCATTGAAGGCACCATCAGGGACACTCTCAGGCGTATTTTTGGGCTTGACTCTTTCCGGATTATGCATGTGTTTAGGGAAGGGAATGGGGTTGTTGATACTCTTGCTGCCCTAGGGTTAACTAACACTAGTCTAAGATGTTGGAGGAGCCACACTTCTCTACCACCTCATGCCAACTTCCTTTTAACGAAAGAGGAATTTCAAACTCAAATTGATGATGAAGCTCTTGTTTAGCCTCATTGCTACCCTCCTCCTCACCTCTAGGTATCCCGTAAGGAGTTATTCTTTAAATTTGAATATGGGGAATATTCGAAGGACTACCGCCAGTTATGTGTTGATAGGGATTGGCAGCTCGACCACGAAAGGTGAGGTGATTTTTTGGTCCGCTTTTTGGGGTCACTGTATAATGATGTATTGGACGGGCGATGATATGATGGGTTTTAGGCTAAGTTGGATGGTTTGAAAAGCTTGTCATTGGCAACTTGTGCCACTTTTATTTTAGGAATATTTCCTATGTGCCTAAAGTCACCTCTCAATTCATGACTTATGGCTCGCACAAGTCCCTTATTTCCAAGGTTATCAATGGCAATCATTCCACCTTTTTGTGCCTTGATTGTCACCTCAAGCTAAATTTATTCGTCCCTTGGAATATTGACATTGTTTTTTTTCACTAAGGGTTGCATATGTGACATCCTTTGTGAGGTCTTGTTTATGACGTCTGCTAAATAAGCTCTCTCTATTGAGGAAATAGGGGGTGATAGAGTGTGCTGTGAGCCTGATAAGCCTGATGATTTTAAGAATGACCCCCTCATATGGAATTATTGTGTTGAGGGAGGAGTGGTTGAGTTTTTGGAGTCCCTTTGTGGCCACGACAAGCAACTTCCAACCTAGTTTGTTGCTTCTTGGTCTGGGCGGAGAGTCACTATGGGTGGTGTTTTTTTTGAAGTGTCAGAGGAATCCATTGCCCAAGCAAGGGATCTTGCTCTGGAAGGAAGGCGGTGGAAGCGCACTAGCCATGTTTCTAACAGTGAAGGGCTTAAATACTTCTTTAGAAGCAAAGATGAACTGGTTAAGTTGGAGGGAGGGTTTGCCTGTGAAGAACTCAGGCACCCATGGAACCAAATTTGCTTGATGGTGATGAAATACTTCATGCTGGAAGGTCGCTTTAAGGTATTCTACTACTACCACCTTCCCTTGTTTAACCATTTTTGTAATAATAACTTGTTGTGTTTGCCTTTTTTCCTCTTGCATTCTCTAGATACCCTCGATCCCAAGCATGAGGACAAGCCGCATGTCTTGCTTCACTAGGGTTTAAACTATAGGCTTTACAATTATCATCTGGCTTTGTGCCCTCCTTGTAGCCTTATGTTGGTCCAACCCCCTACTACGACCTCTCTCTCGCTTTCGGCCTTTTCTTCTGGCTTGGCTATACCTAGGTTTTTCCAATTTTCACAGGGAATCCTCGCGACTGCTCATTTTCCCGCCTCTATGTCTGCTCAATTCCCTCCCTTGGTGTCCATCACTGAGATAACCCCTAACCTGGTGCCTTCTCCCTTGACCAACAAATCTCACACCCCCACTGAGGGTAAAGGGAAAGCCCCTATGAAACGGAAAATAATTATCATTAAGAACAATTCTTCATCTGAAGAATTTGAGGAGGAAAGCCCTTCTCCTGAGACTGAAGGCAGAAGGAGGCCACGCAGGTTGGCGTCGAAAAGTTCCTCAGAGAAAAAGGAAAAATCTAAAGATGTCTCTGATCCTGATGAAGGCTTGATTGAGGACAAGGTGGGGGGGACCTTAAAGATCCAGTACCTCTGGGCCCCTCAATGAGGTTGCTAATGCTAAGTCGGATATGGAACCTGCGGAGACTATCTACCTGGTAGACCCGGACGAAGTGATGAAAATGATGAAACCAGATGATTTGGGGGCCTAGGGGACCAAAGCTCCTATTGCGGATTTGGCTAAGACGACTGAGATGAGAAAAGTGGACCCGACGATGGAGATTGTGAACAGGGAGGGTGATGAGAACAAGAATGTGGAGGACCTGGACGACTTGGGAGCCCAAGGGGTCAGTGCTCCTGTTGTGGATTTGGCTAAGACAATGGAAATGGAAAAAGTGGACTCGATGGCAGATACTATCAACAGGGAGGGTGATGAGAAAAATATTGATATCCCCCATGGGATCCTGACTATGGAACAACTCAAAAATATATGTATTGATGTCATGGATATTCTGCAGAGGATTGAAAGCCTGGGGCCGTTGCTAGATATGAAGGCCATTCTTGAGGAGGTCAAGGTTCTGAATCATAAGGTGGAGGTAAGGGATTCCCAGATTGCTTGTCTCAATAATTTCTGCTTGCAGGTCCTTCATAGTTTGACCCTCACTCTCTCCCTCCTAAGAGAGTGTACCGCGGACAATGATGCTGACAAAGATGAAGCCAGGGAATTTTACAAGTTCATGTTTGATGATTGGAAAAATGTCATTGATGGGTCTCGACCCCTTAGGTCTTCTGTTCTTTTTTTGTGTGTTTTGGGATGCTTTCCCTTGTTCCCTGTTGTTATGTTCTTTTTGTTGTTTCTGGTTCGGAAAGACTCTAGTTATGGATGTTTGTTGTTATAGTGTTGTTTAAGTGTTGTTTATAGTTTAAACTATGTAAAGGGTCAATGCTCTGGTTTTCACTGCTTTCTCAATAAAAGACAATCCAGATTCCATCAATTGTATATTATGAGATAGCTAAAATCTATCCAACCTACTCAACTTCCTGCCATTTCCAGGTCTACAATTGGGCCATGTAAACCAACTATTAGTGTGACTAGAAATTTTTTAATGAATGAGTTTAATCAATCCGACAAAATTGCGGAAAAAGATCCATCTCTAAAACTCATTGCTGCTGAGTTTAAAATAATTAAATTAGCTATGATTTTCATGATGCTCAACCATGTTGAAATCTCCTCCCAAAAACCAATCAACATTAGGAAGACTCATAGACCAAGAATAAAAGGGCAATGCACCCCTAGCCCATTTAATCATATAAGATCAATATTTAATGTAAAAAACTTTATGAGACTTAATCCCTATGTAATTGAATCACTCACTATATAGCTTTATGTTATCGTGGTGAATTCAAATCGCATCACTTCTTTGTCAACTAATTTCAAAACATTAGTGTTGTACTAGATCTTTATATCACTTGTTTATGCTTTTGTTCCAAGTTGCACTCATTAAGACAATGTCTAATGCATTCATTACATGTTATCAAGTTCTTTTATAAAAAGATCATTGAATCAAATATATTGGCTTGTCATAAGGAAAAGACCCTTGTTTAGCAAGCTCCCAAAGGTATTTGTCAATAACGTTAGTCTTGATTACAAGTCCAAAGATGTCAAATATTAGTTTGTAGGTCATAAATTCATTTTGTAGATCAAAATTAGATTAATCTCAAACATGATGTGCTCATCCTTAATCTAACTTTAAAATTCAAATAATCGTAATAAAATTTTATCTTTTCATATACATTTAAATACATATTTACATTTACTATTTTTATTCTATTGTAAAAAATAACCACATTTTAGTCCCCAACTCTTTATCTAAACAATTTAAATGCTTTAGTTGCTTAATGGGAACATTTTATTCCCCTACCAACATGTCGTTAATCATACATGTTAAAATTCAAGTTGATTTTTTTTAATTTGCCTTTTATTTCATATTTTTATTAAAATATCAAAATATTCATGTAAATCATTATAGTGAATTATAGGTTTCTATATTTTTTAAGTGTTACAAAATTCCTTTAACCGATCTAATCCAACACGTGTCTCCTAAATAATTTATTTTTCACGCCAAACGAGATAAGAAGGAAAGTGGGATTTCCATATACTTAGTATAGTGGTAACTAGATAAATACACTTGATATTAATATATAAGAGTTATTATATGTTTATGATAAAATATAAAAAGATGAGTAGAAAATGTATGGTTATATGCACACTGTAAATTAATTGGAAGAAAATATATTATATTAAATAATTTAATCTTAAATGAATTTATGATAGAAAAGTTATATAGAATAATAATAAATATTGATAGTTATGTTAAGATTAGTATGTATCATTTTAGATGAAATATCAGTAAATGGGCAACGTCAAAAGAATAATAGAAAACGAGATCATGTTCATTTTGTAAAAAGAGGTGATAGAGATAAATGACAATACATCACGAAATATACAACTTACGACAACATCAATATCAATTATGAAAACAACTAAAAACAAACAACTTAACTTGAAAAAACTAAGACCAAACAAAACAACAAAAACTTTAATTAAAAAATTAACCCACTTTTTTAAAAAAATATCTCATTTCATTTGACTAGATTTGACTCAACTTACTATAGTGGTGTAATTTGTCCCATTTGGACTTTTGCATTAGGTGGTTATTCAACTTTAGCTTTGTGTGTCGTCTTGTAATTAATTCATTAGTTAGGTAGTTTGTGTGGTAAGGAGGATGGCGTATTTTATGAGATTAACACTTGGTTTATTTATTTATAAATATATATGACTAGGAGTGCCCAATTTTATATCTTGTTAAAAGTTGGGGCCAATAAGAAGATGGCGAATGTGAGGTGTAAGAGAAATTTCATTTCCATGATGAATATCAATGCAAATTAGTCTTTCAACTACATCCATGGTGTGACATTAGTGAGTGATTAGATTTTGTATAAGAAAGCACTCAACACAAATAAAATATTTATATTTATAATTTAATGATTTTTTCAGAGTTTTGTTTTTTAATTTTTAAAATCAAATTATATAGATATTAATATTTTCAATTTTATAATAAGTAGATTATATGATAGTAAAAAAAAAAAATGTCGAAAGAGTTTTTTTACTTGAATTAAGTCTATCAATGGTTGATAGTGTTTGAGAGGCATGTACAACAAACAAAAACTTGCTTGTCATTCGATTTTGTCATATCGTTGTTATGATTTTTTCTTTCAATTTTTTTGTTTGCCACTTTTAATGTGAAATTCAATGAACTAATAAAAGGTGACGTGATGTACTTTCATGTATCAATTACACACATTTATTTGTCATAAAACAACACTGGTTAGTTTTTAGTTCCTACTAACAACTAGGTTACTAGGGGAACCGTACCACTAGTCGTTATAGCTAGCTTCACGCACCCACAGATTCTAAACTATACATTGGAATTCGATCTCCATATGCAACTTAATTGCTTATAGATATTGTTTTGGCTTTTGGGTAGTAATGATGCACATTGTGGGATCTGTATGCCAACAAGGGTCAAAAAATATACATTTCATTGTGTTTCCCAATACCTACTTAAAGATACCCCAATAACTGTCCACTTAAAATTGCCAGTACTTATGTACAAATGGCCAAATAGTCATGCGCTAGGGATACCAATAAGGGTGCACAAAATGGGCCAATTATGGTCCAAAAATGCTAAAAAGTGAGCAGTTACTGATACATGTAAAATTTATTAATGGGGTTATCATTTTTGGGGTTTCTTTAAAGTTAGTAATTGGGGAGTTGGGTGCGCGAGGAGTGAATAGTTATTTGGCTATTGGTGCTATTCTCTTATAACAACAATTGCATTTAAACAATTATTTTTTACGTGGCAATGAACAATGAGTATTTTTGAAACACCGCAATAGTACTTAGTTTAGAAAGTATTTTTATTTTTTGATGGATTTGTTATTATGATTAATTGCTTTTCATATTGTTGTTGATGATTTTGTTAGTGTTTTTATCTTGTAGGGAACTAATTTTTCTTGCCATGTTAGCAAAAGTTATAGTATTTGGAAGAAGTCGTCATCCTTGCTGAGTTTTGTCTCATTCTTCTTTATTTGATAATTACCCTTCAAACATAGTATTCGTTCATTAGAGTTTGTTAGAGGCTATTTATAGGTTTCATTAATGCTTTTGTCAAATCTTTATGAAATGTCAGGAATTGGACTCTTAGACAAATTTTATTAATACCAGGATTTGAGCCCCATTGAGAACTAGATCCTTTGTGAGAACTAATCCAAAGTTTTGAGTGTTTCTATAATATATTTTTGATTTCCTTTACACATAATGATTTCCTTGAGAAATTGGGTTTATACAAAGTTCACCAGAATAATATTAGGAAACATTATCAAAATAGAAGTAATTCAATATTAAGACAAGTTGAATAAAAGACTATTACAATTGTTGCTTGAATCCGTTGACAGATAATGAAGACTAGATTATTATTGCCTTTCAAGAAAGAGTATATCTTCTGAGCTAAAAATATCATGTGTCAACATCAAACACATCTTGTATGTATTTTGTGCCAATTATATAGTGCTTAATAGTTATTCAAAATTAGTGTGAACTAAAATTTTGTTCTAGCTAGATTCATTCTAATTACAATAAATCCACATTACAACTTTTCTAACTAGAAATGTCCACTAAATACTTATACAACATCACTTTGATGACAAGTTTTATATATATATATATACAAAAAAACATATTTTAAAAAATCCAAAAATATCCTTTTACATGACAAAAAAAAGTTTAAAAAATATATCTTAATTAATGTTTGTATTTTTTAATCTTCATGAAAAGTAGATCTACACCTTCAAAAGAGATTAATATATTAAATTATTAAATCTATTAAAATTTAATAATTAAAGGTGGAAATGAAGTTGTTTTATATTTAATTTTAATCAACTATTTAATATTGAGGTTGTTTATGTTTGAAATATGTATTCAATATGAATGTGAAATCCATAGTTGGTTGAATGTTGGTGGTTTTAGTTAAAAGCAATGATTCAACTTAAAGAATATCTTGATTATTAAAAAGTAGTGAAGTGAAAACATAAGAGATACTTGAAAAAAAATGAGTGGTGTCCTTAACCTCTTTTAAATTCTATGATATCGGTTTTTTTTACAAACTACATCGAAATATATATTTTATTTTAAAAAAATAAATATGATTTATATTAATTTTATATTTCTATTGTTTCAAAATTATTCATATTAGTCATTTCCTTTATAAAGTTGACACAACTTTGACTACATGATCTTCTTCTCTACTACTTATAAACATAATAATATCAATCATGTATTGTTACAATAATACATTCATATCTTTCAATATGTTAACTTTTTTCCTATCCTCCCCATTCTTTGCATCCTTTCCATGCAAACATTTAGACTCATAATTGTGATATCTCCTTCATAATAGGACTATAATTATTCAAATTGTGATATCTCCTTCATAATAGGATTATAATTATTTACTTTTGGTTGGTAGCTTTTTTTTATCTTATATTTTGATTATGTCGGTTCTTTTGTAATTGTATATCACTTTTGGTTACATTGTTCAGCCAATCTATCACTTTTGATTATGTTGGTTCATTGTTACTTTTGGTTGGTAGCTTTTTTTAATCTTATATTTTGATTATGTCGGTTCTTTTGTAATTATATATCACTTTTGGTTACATTGTTCAGCCAATCTATCACTTTTGATTATGTTGGTTCATTGTTACTTTTGGTTGGTAGCTTTTTTATCTTATATTTTGATTATGTTGGTTCTTTTGTAAAAATATATCACTTTTAGTTACATTGGTTCATCCAATCTATCACTTTTGATTATGTTGGTTCATTTGTGTCCCATGCCATTATATTTTGGTTATGTTGGCTCCTTTCGAACCTTATATCGCTTTTGATTAAGTTGGTTCATTTGTATCCAAATATTACTTTAGTGGCAATTATTTGCCAATGGCGAATTTTTCACATCGACGACCTGGGAAATGGCAAATATTTTGTACTGACTGGAGGTGGCCATGTCGCCAGGACATTATCAATTTCTGTCAAATTCATGGCCCGATCACAATATTTTTTATGTAATTAAATATTTCTATGCGAGGATTTCGCCAATACAATATACGATGGACACAATAAATTTAATTTATTTGCCTACACTCTCCAAGGTTGCCTTAATAGACGACCATAATTCACCTATAGGCATGTGAAAATTTGTTAGCCAAGAGGACCCATTCGCCCGACATTTTGCCAACGCGTGTCTCCATTCACCCTAATTTTCACCAACTATATTGTATTTGCCAATAATTTGGATGACCCCTAATTACCTCGAAAATTATATAAGTCGTGTTATAGTTAAGTGAGATTTGCCAAATATTTGTATACCATATAAAATTCACGCAAAATCCACCATATAAGGATTGGTATAGATACATTCAAAGATCAGATCTATCTCTACACAATCTGGTGGGTTCTAGACTCTGAATTCAGATCAATAGCAAAGTTTCAGACCAAGGAAAATCATTGTTGTTGACTGCATTGGCGACTGCTAGTGACCTAAAGGTGAGCGATCATATTTTTGAAATGTTATAATATTATTCTGAATTTATCTATATCTGTTTGCATTGTTGAGTTCATCCTTATTCAGTGGGGACCTGTTAGTGCCAAGTGGTCAGCCGAGAGATTCAGACCTCAGACATCTCGATTGTAGGTCGTAGGGCCAATGAGACATATATTATACTTTATAGTCTATTATTTTTTCTTCAACAAATTGATATTTTTTTTGCAGCCTTTATTTCGTAGGAGATGTCGAATAGAAAGAAGGGTAGGAAACCTGAATGTGGGGAAGGCCACGAGAGACCAACAAAACGCAGAACGTTGTCTTCGTACTTTGGCTTTGGAAAAGATTATGGTGAAAATAAGGACGGTACATCATCACAAGTACAAGTAAAAAATTCACAACCTACACCACATGTTGAAGACGGTGGTGAGCCTGATATCTTAGATCAGGATGATCTTGAAGAAGATTATCTAGTAGATATCCATGTTAGTCGGAATGATATAATCAACTTGGGTGATAATGCCATAGATGATAATGCACGAAAGGGGAAAAGAAAAGCTAAATCAAAAAAGGATCAACCAAAATCAAAAAAGGATCGGGAATGGGATATGTCAGTGAAGAATTTTCAAATTAATTGGGCATCAAAGTATCGATTCATTGAACCAGTGGAGAATCCAATTGAAGGAGAGCCTCCAATAGATTGCAGGTGTAAGATTTGCACTTGGAAACATAACAAGGAAATTAGGTTGCAGCTAAAATTTGACACCATAGAAAAGCATATGGGTAAAGTTTATGAAAAACAAATGATAGACGGAGTTGAAAAATTAGTGATAAGATGAAAAACAAAGGAGGAATGTAAGCATGTGAGGAATGTCATAGAGTATTATTTTCATGAGAAAATACAAAAGAAACTTGCCGAAGTTAAAGGTTTTATTGAAGCTAGTTTTGGAAAAGCAATGCAAATAGAACAACTGGGAAAAGTTGTTTAGTTAAGTGTTGTTTTTTTAATTTTGAGCAGAGGGCGTGCTGTGAAAATTTCCCATCAATTAGTGGTTTATTACACTTTTTGAAAGTTCCTAACTATCCCAATAGTCACTGGTCAGTAAACAGTGGATGGGAATGGGCAAGTTGTGTTGCTGAGGTTGAAAAAGAAGACGTAAAGGAAAAAATAAGAGTCAAACTTTATTGCATTTTCTTTAGACGAAGTTATGGCAGTAGAAAATACTTTGTGGGTATGCATGCATGTTTATACTGTACAAAATCATGCCCGCCAACCTCATATACTATCTATTGCTAAAATGAAGGATAATGCGACAACTGAAAATTTATTTCAACTAGTAAAGAGATGTTTAATTGAATATGGAGGTATGGATGACATAACGATTGCCAAAAAAATGGTGTGTTGGAGCCAATGGAGATTCAGTAATGCAAGGTCATAGGAACAGTCTTTGTACAAAGATTGAAACTTCTTTTGCACCGTACATTACTGCAATTCACTGCATGGCTCAAATAATGAATCTAGCTTTTGGAATTGTGAGCAAGTATGCTTCAGTAAAAAAATTTGAAATTTTAATTAGAGAGTTCTACTCACACTTATGTCGAAGTCCCAAGCGATTTATGGAATTTCAACACTTTGTTGATGGAATAACTGATGGGAACAAGCTTCTCAAGGATAATGATACCAGATGGATCTCTTTGGATGGTCCAGTGCATTGAGTTTTTTTAGAATATCCATCCTTGATTGGACTATTTCACACAACTCGCGACGAATCGGAGCAATTGAAATTTATTGACCTTCTTCAGAGGTTAAGTAATCTAGAGACACTCTTAACTTTAGCAGCTCTTCTACACATGCTAGAGGAAATGAGGAATATTATGAAGGCTGCCAAAAAAAGAGCTCTGTATATTGCAGAATATGCTACGTTGCGTAAGTTGACATGCATGGCCCTTGACAATCTCAATCGAAATCAACCAACACTATCTGATGAAAAATTTGTTAAGTGGCAGACACTCGCAGATTTGAACAATCCTAATAATTTTTTACAAATCGATGCAAACGGGGAGGTATGTACCAATGTACGAGGAGTTGAGATACCAATGCACTTCTATGCCACGGTCGACCCCGAGGAACCAGGAAAGTGTCCTAGGAAGCAACTAGCAAGAGTTACAAGGGAATATTTCGACAAGATTGTTGAGTCTGTAACTACTTTTGTGAAGAAAATTGCTTATGATATTTCCTCACAAATTAGAAGCAGATTCCCTCCTAACAACCTACTTGAAGTCATGTCTATTGTGTTTCCTCAATATTGGAGCCTCAACAATGCAACTGATTTTCAAAGTAAGCTACTAACTTTGATAAAACATTTTTGCATATCCAGAGAATTGAATGGAGTAACTATAAATGAAATACTAGACAAAAATCATCTTAGAGAGAAATCATCTCGTTTTGCATACACTATGAGGGAACAATATGGCAGAATGGAGAACCCCCGCGGAGAGGGATTAGTAACAAGGCTTTGGAAATATATAGATGAGAACATAGTGTTGTGTGATTAAATACCAGAATATTTGAAGCTTGTTGATTTATGTCTTACCATGATATTGGGTTCGGTGGAAGATGAGAGAGTTTTGAATGCTTTGGGGTTCCTAAAATCAAAGCTAAGAAACAAACTAGACAAAAATTTGGAAAATTGTTTGAGGCTCTATACATCTAGGTATTATGTCCACACTTTTCCTTACGATAGGGTATTGAAAATATGGAGGTCCAAATGTGATAGAAGAGGTTTGGGCAACACTTCAAACCAAAGTGCCAGTGGGACTATTGAATCATGTACTGGACCTACTGGTAGCATTGAGATGTAGTTCAATGAAGGTATGCAAACTTAGAGTGAAGAAAACACAGACAAGAATCAAGAAAGCTCTGAATTTGATGAGGATGAATGGCAACTGTAAGAGATTGGTATTTATTAATCTTATTACTGTATCTCATCATTCATATTACAAAAGTATATTATTATGGTTGATAACTTGATGATATTTTATGAGTCTATCAACTTTTTGCAATTAGAATTTAATATTGATTTGTAATTGTATTTTTCAACTTTCTATTTCCAGATTTAAAATAGCATAATAAAAGACCATAATGTGTTTATTGATACATAGATGTTTATTTAGACATGTTGAGAACTTAGATTTTCATTAATTCTTTCAAAATATAAACATATGATACAATTCATTCAATACACCACTCTGTGTGATTCTCCATGCAAAAGTCAATACAAAGTTTTAGAACCCTTTGCAAATGACCCTGAATTCCCTTTTATAGAAACAAGGGAGCAACAACATCTTCAGGTCAGTTTGCAACATGTGAAGACTCAACATAAAAATCAATTACTAAAGCACTGAACATTGAATATATCATCCCGACTGCCACCGGTATCACAAACTCAACACAAATTTACATGGCCATCACATGCCGGATTAGCAATTTAGCAATTTAACAACTGCTACATGTCTCCTGTTCAAAAAGTAGAGTTCAAAATTAAATATTAATTCAATCCATGACAAATTAAATATATCTAATAGCAGTGTCCAAAACCTAGTAATCAGAAATAGAGAAATGCAGAAATGTTAAAACTTGGGAGAATTTGAGAATACAAATTTATAGGCTAAAGGTTTGCACTGTGCATCATAGATTCATAGGATGGATTAGCAATAGCGAGTGCTAGTTTTTTCATGTTCATAAAATAGAGTTATTTCAAGCGATGCCAAATTCCAAACAACAAAAAACATAAAACCTTGAAATTAAGAGTAAAAGCAAAACACTGTGCAATACATACTATGATTCTTGATATTTCTGTGCCAGTTTTTGTAGAGTGCTCCACTCTTCGTTTTATGGAAGGTCAATATTCTTTAAACTATGGAAAGTCAACTGCAACTTTGTCAACAATCCATATTTAGAAGAGTGACTTGACATCACTGTTTCATCCAATACCGCATTCAAAGTTGTAAATGGTTTGATGAATTCTAGAAAGCTTTGGGGAGTTGTGTTCAAAGGAAGCAAGTCTAAATTAGACTTCATTTTTTTCTCCATGCTTTTTTTGTAAGCTTATTTTCCAATGAATTTATTTGATGGGTCAACGGACTCAGGAAAACCAGGTTTAATCAAAGTAGTTGTCTTTTCTTGTAGCTTCAATATCTTTTTGCCACATTTATCCATAACTTCTGATGTTTCCCTTAGTTTCTGGCATTTTTTGGAGGATAGATGATGTCTTAACTATGGCATCAATGCAACTATTAATTCCCTTGGATGCCAAATAGCTATCACCGGTACTGTAGACTACTTGGAAAATCTCTTTTGCCACATCCTCTTTAAAATAAACATGTATGCTCTTCTCAATGTGCCCTTTGATTTTCATATAAATTAATCTTAGACTTTCATTCAATTCAAACCATTCACACAACTTGTCACTCCTCTACATTTTTTGCCCCCAAATGTTTTCTTCTATGTACTTCGTTGTATTTTTCATATTATCTTTCAATCTATCCTCCGAAGTTTTAATTTAATCATTTGCATTGTGCAGGTCTTCTTTTATTTGTGCACATTTTTTTCTTTCTTCCTCTACTTCCTCTTCCAAATGTTTTGCTTTTTCCTTCTCATGATCCAATAGGTCTTGTATTTTTCTTATTTTGGCAGCAGCAAACTCATAAATTTTGTATTAATTTTTGAATACTGGCTCTTTCATCATCAATTTTTTTACTACTTTAAGCCAGTTTTTCCTTTAGTTCCTTCAATTCTTCCTCCATCTTTTCCTGCTCTGCAATTTCTACTACCGAGCCCGAATTTTTTATCCTTTTCTGTAAATCATTGCACTTGTTATCTGCTACTTTTCTCTTTGGTTTTTTGTTTGCCAGGTCTTCCTGTAACTTTTCTATTTGTTTCTCCAGTTTATTTTTCTCTCTCTCCACCTTTAGTAGTGAATTGTAGACTAGTTTGGTAGTCCTTTTTGACACACTAATTTTGTCCACATTTTGTACTTTGGAAAAATCCATTTGGAGGGTGCTAACTTGAAATTCAGAGGGATCTATTTGACTGTGTGGTGGATTTTTATCTTTATTTGGGGGCATAACAACCATGAACTCCATCATATCTTTGTCTGGGTCATATGTTGGAAATACTTGTTCCTTGCAGGTCGTTCCTCTAAAACTTCAGTCAGGGAAACCCTCTGCAATGCTCTCTTTTTTTCTTTATTTGCATTTGTTGTGTGTTCAATTTTTTCATAGTAATCACGAAATTGAAAATCTGGGCTTGCTGAAGCAATTGAATGTTTGAAAGGTGAAATAGTAAAGGCTCCGGTTCCACCTATGCTTGTGGTTTTAACTAATTCATTATGAAGAGTACCAACAACCATTCATGATCATGTCCCACTGTCACTTACATGTGTAGTTTTTTATAGTCTTTTGAGGGGTCTGTTCTGAAGCTGCAAATGATAGATTTGTAGCGGCACTGACACTTGATATAGGATTCTGAATAGTATGAGTATCTACCACCAGTGGCTTCTTGCGAGAGATATTTTGTTGTTGCACTTGTCCAACACCAAGACAATTAGTATCAATAGTAGTACCCATGCCAACCCCACCAATCATAGTGACACTTGACTGAACACTAATAGGAATACTATCCCTAGATTCCCCACCAGTGGTAGTGGCACTTGATTCACCACCAATGGGAATACCATGATGTGGTGATGGTTGTGGATTTGAACCTCTAACAAATGTAGGTGGACTTGGAGGGTAATGAATAGTACCTTTCCGTGATGAATCTGACGAATCAAGTCTAATGACTGGTTTAACTGGAGCTTTTGATTTTGAATCTGATGGAAGTTGTACCTAAAGTGGAAACCAAATGCCTTCTGCTCTGGTACCTAGACCACCACCTTCAAAACCCATTTTTTCCACAATGTTTGCCCCTTTGCTATATTTTTCTTTCATGGACTCATTGACTCCATCTAATATTGCAGGGACTGTAGTAGTTGTTGGAGTGGCCTCAACCTCATACTCATTTTCATCATCACTCTTGTCATATGTTGTTGTGGGATGCTCCATATTCCATAATTTGCTAAACTCTACATCCTCGTTGATGGTCTCAAAATCTGCACTGGTCTTTGGTTCATCGAAATTCTTCCTCATATTCCAAAAATCATTTATTTTGGTTTGAGTCCAAAATATGTCTCCACATTCTTGCAGAATTGTTTTGGGAATAGATTTGTTAGATGGATTAGCAGATTTTTGGTAGAAATTGTAGGGCCTCCTATTTTGGATGCCCTCCTTTGTTGTCCTTTGTGTGTGCAATGCCATAATTTGTGATGACAATTCTTCTATTGAAATGTTATTGTTAGTGACAATTTTCTCCATCTCTTTTTTTACCTCATCCTAGGAGTCCATGTTTCTAAGTTTTTCTAGCAATGGTTTACTTTCATGTTGACATAACACGTAAGAGTTCCCAATTTTCTTAAGCCTTGCTTGAACTACACCGATTGGATCATACTGCCAGAGACCCTCATCACCAGAGCTAAAAACTGTCAAAAAATCATGTGTCACATTGAATGCTTTTCTCTCAAATGTGAACCCTCCACATGAGAAAGGCAAGGAAGGAAATATGCTCTTCTTTTGGTAACCATGAAAGTGCTTATCTATGCTCTCCAACTGTCGTACATATTTCAATGCAAATACCCTCTCTATCACATGTATTGGAAGTCTATAGGGTTTTACTATTGATCCGTAAAACCTTAACATAGTGTATTATTTCATGAAGAACCAGTCAGCCAATTGTATTTGACTTCCGAGTTGAATGCAATCTCTACAAGACACAAACAATCTAGGCATTGGAGTGCTTGTAATTTCATTATGCATTGGTGCCAAAAAGAAGTCTACAAAATGATTGTGGTTTTTTCTATTATCATGCATCCTTATCTTAGGTGTCCATTCATATATTGGATACTCTGTTGTGTCCCGAGTCTTCTCATCAATCTTATACTTCACAATGTGAAGACTATTGGTCTCCAATATTGCATGATACTTGGATAGAAGAAGATAACACAAGTAGGATGAGAACCTAAATGTCTTACATGAACCTTTTTTGATCATTAGTAATTGTTTTTGCATAGATTGAACAACGTGCTCAACAAAATTATATCTTACTGGTTGACTTACACAATGGATATTAAAAATCATTTCAAGAAGGATAACACCCACTTCCCTATCATTTTCCAATCCCAGGCAAAATGTCAGCAAGGAAATAGTATCCCGAACCCATGGAACAAAAATGTTACAATCATAAGGAGGCTTATGATTTCGATCCAACGGAGTACCACACATTATTAGAGCTCTGATAAATGAATCCCTATGACTTGGATTGAGACTCTCATAATTCTCTACCAGCTTTCCTAGGTCAATGTGGATGTTTGAGTTTTGTGCTTCAAACCCTAGGTTCAACAAACAAGCAAATTCTCCCTCGTTTATGGATAGAATTTCCTCTTTTGTATTTTTATTGACAATTGCTTTTTTATCTTCATCATAATTTTCGACGCAGACCATGACAAATTCAGGGTAAGGGAATACTTTGGGTAACACCATGCTTCCCAATCCAGCATCCCATGATGCTTTTTTATTTGTTCTTTGTTTTAACATTGTGTTGAAAACAGTAAATTTTGCCCTGCTTGGATCTACTGCCTTATTAGACAATGCATATCTAATTTCTATGATACACTTTTCACTATGGATAGTAGGGTCATAAATATAATGGTATTCATTAGTGAAACTTGGTGTTTTAACCAGTTCGGTTAGGTTTGTTTTTTATTCACTTGGCTTCCTATTGAACTACTACTTCTCGGTTTCCCCATCGTTGTTACTGTAATAATTCAAAATAATGCTAGATACAAGCCTGAAAATAATAACCCTCAAATTGAACCACGAGATTTAAAAAAAAAAATGCGGGATGCAGGTGTTCTAGATTTTACCCAAAATTTCTATTTCACTAGATTGACGCAGACAGACTCTGTTGCATTCCTCAATCTAGTAGCCATTTCTGAATCTCCCTGGATTTACTGGTTTGTCCATGAAATTAAATATGATTATGAGTCATTTATTTTGAAAACACTGAAAGTTCAAAAGTAATACCTAAAGGGCAAAATTTCTAGAATCCTGTTGTAATTTTATAAATTATTATTAATATATATTCGCCGCCAAAGGACAAAACATTCATTGCTTTAGTCTAAATTATAAGGACAATGGACATGTCACCAGACTCAAGTGACGAGTCACTTTTCCAAACTGTTTTTGAAGTCTTTTTAATCCTTTTCAACTTCCACTCGAAATAGAGCTTAATTATAGTTAATCAAATGTAAAATGTTCAATTCTGGGTCAAGTTCTCAAAAATGTGTTTACTTCCCACATTCGGGCTGAAATCCACACTAAGTCGTTGATTTGTGCTCATCCAACAGACGATGGTATCTATTGTCAGTTTTCGTGGATCCCAGGACTTTTGCCATTTTTCGGCCATGTCACCAGACTCAAGTCACTTTTGGGGAATGATATTGAAGACTTTTTAATCATTTTCAACTTATGCCCGAAATAGAGCTTATTACAGTTAATTATAAATTAAGTATACAATTACAAATTTAGAATTTAACTATACTTAATTAAATGTTTATCATTTAAGGGAAGTCTTCTGTTAGAAGTTTGCAAAAAAAAATTATCGTTCCCACATTTGGCTCGAAATACACCTCATGTCGTTGAACCGTGCTCATCCAATGGACGACAGTATCCTTTGTCAGTTGTCGTGGGTCCCATTATACATAGGATTTATGCCACCCAAATGTCATGTCACCTGACACTTCATCATCCCATGGGCCATAACCTTTCTTTCATGTCAGTGTTCAATGACACGTGTTTCCGGTGAAAGTTTGCAAAAAACTTTAGAGATCCCACATTCAGCCTGAAATACAACTTAAGCCGTTGATCCGTGCTCATCCAACAAATGATAGTATCTGTTGTCAGTTGTTGTTCATCCCATTATCAATAGGATTTGAATATGAATTAAATATATAAATTTATAATAGTTTTTTCATAATAGTGTAAAGGTGAGGAGAGCCAATAATAGAATCTTGCAAATTACCAATGAGGAAAACTAGATTATCATGGATCAAAAGATGATTGCAAAGGATGCAATCCAATACTTTAGAAACTTGTTGAATAATTGGGAATACTCGGATCTCCCACACAATCGGGATTTGATTAAAAACATTCCTAAAATACTATCAGAAGAGGATAATAAGATGCTTAATGCTAAAATCACCAAGGAAGAAGTAAAACAGGCTCTATTTCAATTTTCAGGGGACAAGGCCCCTGGACTAGATGGATACCCTGCTGGCTTCTATCAGAAATGCTAGCATATTATAGGTGATGAAGTGTCAGATGCCTTAGAAGCCGCTAGAAATGCAGGCAATTTTTCGAAGGAGATAAACAACACATTCTTAGCACTTATACCTAAAAAAGAAAATCCCTCAAAATGGGAAGAATTCAGACCCATATCCTTATGCAACATGACATATAAATTATTAACTAAAATCATGGCTAATAGATTAAAAAAGCTCCTACCAGTTATCATTTTCGAAGAACAGACATGATTTGTTCCTAACAAATCAATCTTGGATGGGATAATTATTGTACAAGAGGCTATTCATTCCATACAAAATCAAAGACAACCAAATATGCTAATAAAACTTGATATCAAGAAAGCATATGATAAAGTAGACTGGTATTTCATATGTAGTTGTATGAAAGCCTTCGACTTTAATAAACAATGGATTAATTGGGTATATAGATGTATTTCAAGTCCCAGTTACTCGGTCTTGATAAACGGAAAACCGGAAGGATATTTCAAAGCAACAAGGGGCTTGAGACAGGGGGATCCGCTCTCACCCTTCTTATTTATTATAATATCCGAAGCCTTAGGAAGAGCCTTTAATGCCTCAAGATTAGGAGGTAGGCTGCAAGGTATTCAGATAACAACAGGGGTAGAACCCTGTACACATCAACAATTTGTAGATGATACAATGATATTGGGAAAGGGCAAACTTAAAGAGGCTAAGGAAATCAAAAGAATCCTAACCACATATGGGAAAGCGTCGAGAGAATTAGTAAAAAACCAAAAATCAGAAATTTTTTGCTTTAATATGTCCACACAAGAGGAAAAGAAAATAGCTAGCTGGCTTGGGTATAGAATTGGACAATTACCATGCACATATTTAGGAATACCAATAGATAAAGGAACAAGATCCAGCAAGCTTTGGGACCAGCTCATTGAGCGCATCAAGAAAAGACTCTCGTCTTGGAAAGGCCTTTGGTTGACAGGGGCAGGCAGAATAACATTGATAAAATTAGTCTTATCGGCATTACCCATTTACCTTCTATCTTGCATTCCTATATCATTAGGAGTACATAAAAACATATCCTAGATTATCATAAATTTTTAATGGCAGGGAACAGAAGACAAAAACAAAATAAAACTGATATCCTGGGATAAAATTTGCAGAGACAAATGTGATGGGGGCACGGGTATAAGGAACCTAATATGGTAGAACAAGGCCTTAGGGGCAAAATTAATCTGGAGGACATATGTCTCATCCGATGCCAAATGGGCTAGAATCCTAAGAAATAATTATCTTGCAAACAGCCATAAGGAGGCAATATTCAGGGAAAAACACTTGCAGAAGGGTTCAAGAATCTGAAATTTTATGAAAGATTGTCGCCCCATCATAACAAATCATCTGGCTTGGGACATTCACAATGGCAAATCGGCATTATTTTGGGAAGACTCCTGGGGGGATCAACCTCCAATAGATGTATTGATGGATACATCCAACATCAAGCATCAAATAAAGAACCTTTGGGGGAATTATGTAAAGGATTACATAATTCCTGAACCAAAATCGACACTCGGATGGAAATGGAAAAATATGCATCCATTTATGCCTGAAATCAAATTCCAAGAAATACAAAAGATACTTAATCACCGATTGATTTCATTTAGAGAAGGGGATGATATTTTAGTATGGGCAAAATCTAAAGACGGGCACTATAACTACAGAGATGGCTTCAAGAGCATATACAATAAGGCAAAAGTTAGCAAAGATCACATCCCAGTCGAACTGTGCTGGAATAAAGTGTGTCTCCCAAAGGCAGGCTTCTTTGCTTGGGCGGCAATTCAAAGGAAAGTACTTACTGCCGATCAATTCAGACGTAGGGGATATGAAGGACCATCAATCTGTCTATTATGTAAGGAAGATGAGGAAACAAGTGATCATATTTTCATGACATGCAAATATACCTAGAAATGCTGGTACTGGTTAAAGGCACAACTAGGATGGTCAGGAGCTATTAGCTCCTCCTTGATAGAATGGTGTTCATACTGGCCAATTATCAAGAAAAAAAGTCTATTTCATAATTTATGGATCTGCAGCCCATCCATAGTAATATGGGAGATCTGGAAAGAAAGATATATAAGAATATTTCCAGAAAAGGAAATGCAAGTAGAAAAACTCATAATTAAAATAGAAGTGGCTATAACCGAAACCTCCAATAATAGGAATATGAACACTCCATTACATGGAAAGTCATTCACAGAATGGGACAACTTTATTAGAAAGCAATGGAGTGGAATAAAAATCCCTCCTTTTATTGGGAAAACGGGAACAGACAAAGAAGAAATAAGGAAATCATGCAAGTGGCAACCTCCAAAGCACGGATGGTTCAAATTAAATTTTGATGGAGCATCCAGAGGAAACCTTGGTACTGCAGGGGCAGGATGTATAATGCATTCAAATAAAGGGAAGAGTATTGGATCTAAATCCATTCATTTAGGACAAACCACCAACAATACCACTGAATTCCTAAGCCTCATAGAAGGATTAAAGATGTGCAGAGAACTAAGGATAAGTAAATTAGAAATTGAAGGTGACTCATCATTAATAATCAATGCAATTAGGACTAAAGGAATGTCGAATTGGAAACTCAAAGGTATGCTTGATAAAGCATTGGAATTACTCAATTATTTCACAGATTTCACTATCAACCACACATACAGAGAGGCAAACTTGGCTGCTGATGCTCTAGCCAATTTAGGGGCAGATGGGATAACTAAGACAACGATTAATATATCAGACTCTATTGTTAAGGAACAAGTTGGATAAATAAATTTTATATATCTATACGCTTATAGATAAGGCATAGACAAAAATGTTCTACATATTTGCTCAACCTCAGTCAAACTATACACATACAGAGATACATCCGATATATATATAAATGCATATATATTTGAATATATTCTTATATAGATTGGACAAGTATTGATATATATTTACATATGCACTTATATATATATATATATATACAATTGTATAAATATATATACATAATGTTTATATATGGATATATATTCATATGTACTTATATATTCCAAATATACACACACACACATATATATATACACACATATATATATATATGTATGTATATATATATATATATATATCTGGTAGCTATATATGTACATCCTGTCTATATATATATATATATATGTATATATATATATGTATATATATATTTACACACACACAGATATATATATATATATATATATATATATATATATCTATATATATATATATATATATATATATGCATATCTTGTCTATCTATCTATGTATACATATGTATATATATATATGTATGTATATATACATATGTATATATATACATATGTATATATACATACATATATATATATATATATACATATGTATATATATATCTTTGTTTACTTGTATATCTTGATATATATTTAATCATATATATCTAGATATATATATATTTGTATATACCTATATACATACAAATATGTATACAGATAGATATATATTTTCATAAACATTTGGGTATACATATACTGTTATATATTCGTATATTCATATAAATGCATTTATATATATTCAATCTTATACCCTTATAACCTAGCTCACTCTCTAGTAGAATTTATTACAGTTGAGCAATATAAAAGCATTGATCCAGACTGGCCAAATTTATGGAGATCGACACAGATGCTCTCCAAGAGGCTCGATCTTCTATACAGACTTAATAGCATAATTAAGAATGAAGATTATGCATTAGTTTTGATGATATTGATATCCAAAATTATTTTTGAAACATGTGAAGGATAGGACAAATATGACCTCCGAAGCATGTCGTCTCAAATGAATCAATTAATGATAAATTAAGCATGATCTCAATCTACGGAACATCTGCTAGTCATTAAAGGGGAATACGATATCAAGAGATTTTTAGATACGATCTAGATCTTCACAATTAACGAAAAGTTAACTTGGATTATCAATAATTGAAATGGCACGAAAATACATGTTGCCATTTCGAATAATGATTATAACTTGATATTTAGTTTGGCTCGTGTTTATATTAAAACATAGACCCCATATCTCTCAAACTCAAAATGGAAAAATGGATACAATCATCAGACTCAGGAGTGACAAGAGACAAATGGCCTTTTGTGGGGAAATTTCCAAAAAATGCCTAAATGAGATTATCTTACTTCCGCATGAAGTTGTCATTTATGCAGTAAAGAAGGTGCTAGGAAAGGATTTCCTTCAGAATGACGACAGAACCAGGGCAAACAGTGACATTGCTACAATGTTTCTCGCAGTAGCCATGCATTTCGACAACAACAAAGATAATATATGGAATTTATGCAGAAACATCTGTATTCCATCCATTTTGGGAGAACTAGACAGGGTTCTTTTCAATATATATGACAATCTCACAATCCCTTGGCCTAGACATTATGACATTCTCATAAGAAATAACAGACCACCACCGAGGTTCCCCATCTTAATGCTAGGGGAGGAAGACAATTTCGGATCTCGACAGGAAGAGATCAGACGAAGCATGGATTTTCTATGCTGGTTAATGCATGTGAAGCCTCCAACAAAGGAGGATTGGTTTGAGGATTATCTGGGAGCAGAAAATATCACTGTATACGCGGAACCAGTGGTTCCTGTTAATATGGGTTAAGGCTGTATTTAGGAAAACACTCTCTAATATATCTACAAGATGACTTAATATGTGAATAGGTATGCAAATATAGTCCTAAGTTAAGACTTAAAATTAGAATAGGCTATGCTCTTAATACACTCTTTCGACTTTACTAGATTATGTGGTTGAGTTTTTTGATCGAATGCATACCTATATCTTCATGTATATAGACATATACATATAGTAACATAAGGATGGTTTACATACTGCTTATGAGCTATCCTAAATGGCATGGTAAGATGAGAAAGGGTTTACGAATGACATTTTTAGTATCTACTTACTTTCCTTTTTTGATCGGCTAACACTCCTTTTGAGATTTCCACGGCTGTAATGGCCCTTGGAAACGGTAGTTGGAACATAAGGTTCAGGATTGAAGGCTAAGAACTCAGAAGAGGCAAATGCAGCGTTGGTAGCATTAAGGCTTCGTCAACCAGGTAAATTGGGACACTGCAAACATGGTAAGATTTTGAATTGTTTTCCTACATCCTTATATTCAAAAAGCCCAGTCCGGAAGTGGCCGGCAAGAACTCCAAATTGTAAGACATGACTTAACTTCATTTATTGTAGCCTGGATAGTCTCTTATCTTGGTATAATCAGGACAATGGGATATTGAAATAAGAGCTATACAGGGCTACAATAACTGCTTGAAGAATAGATCAACAGTTTTACATTATGAAATTTGGCTTATGATGCTACTAATAAATTTACTAGGCTGGGAGGGTCCGTATGCCTGAATATCCTGCACCTACTCTTGATTTTTGTAGCTTGGGTCTGATCCTTTACGAAGGAAAAAATCCAGGAGCATAAACAAGAGTTGGTAGCCTAAAGATTATTTGGTTGGTTAGGACAATGGTCAATCTTGCTCCAGACTAATCGCAATCAGAATCTCTATTCTGTTTTTGTTAAAATTCTTTATTGTATGATCTGAAAAGATTGGTTTTCATTGGAAATTGCATGATAGGCAGAGTCTAACTTTACAGATGAATTTTCATATGATATAAATGATTGGATAACACTAACAAATCTGCCAAGTGTTTGAGATATAACAATGCAGGTCAAACAGGTTATCTGGGATAATTAAGGAGAGAGTATAAACAATCAAAGAACAACCTCTGAGCCAAACCGACAGAAGCTGAAGGAATGATTAACTGATTATTAAAAATTATACTTTTGGGCTTGTAAGGGGAGGAAAATAAAATACCCCCCACCTGATCACCCTAGCATGGGGTGAAGATGTATTAAATCTAAAACTAGTATAAATGTTTTGTTGGACTATGGTCCCGGGCAAGGCCGGAGGTTTTCTCGCCTCCACTCTTTCCTACCAGCGCCCGCATGAGTGGAGTAGTGTATAATTCAAAATAATTAATAAATTCTTGGCCTTGGCCTTTTACAGAATATATATATATATATATATATATATATATATATATATATATATATATATATATATATATACACATTTATAATAAATTAAATATATAATTTAAATATGTAATTTCAAAACTTACATGATATTTCATTTTTTTTATCGATAATTTTTGTATTGTATTACTTGGAAATAAAATATTACAAATATGCAAGTATAGGTGGTATAGTAAAACCACCAGAGTTCTACCACCGCAAAAAACACCCCCAAGGGCCAAAACCACCATTCCCAACAAAAAATAAAACCCTAGTACATGCAAAAACCCCAGAATTCCAATTTGGCATACCAAAATTTGTAGCAGACATCCCCTCATACATACAAATTTGGGGAGAAAACGGATATGGAACAAAAAGATACAAACAGACAATACCAAACACCACCGGCCATTGCAGGATTAACCCAGAAACGGCCTGTACTTCGGGTCATCATAGAATTCTGAGAGCCGCTTCATTGCTTGGGTAGTCTTGGGTCTCGACCACAACTCTCGATCCACCTCTGCACGTGCCACTTCATGAATGACCATTAAAACCTCATCACACTGCCTTCCACCCGCGCCAAGCAAGAGCTCTGCATCTTTCCTTTGAATCATCATTAGCCCATTGAATGAGTGGTAGCGGCGCCACCAGACCAGCCACCCCTGCCTCAGGAACAATGCCCACCTTCGGGACCACACAAGCACACACACTATCGAGATTTAATAGGTAGTGCCCATCAATTACAACTCTTAGGGCATTTTTTACCTTGTCCACCTCGTCCTCAAATTGGAAACCCCAAGCGAGAATCAATGAATATGCCTCCATGTTTGTCCTATAGTGATGACCTACATGGACAATTTCCTCTCCCAACAACATTTTCATACTCTCGTACAATTGCTAATTCTTAAACAAGAACAAACCTTTCAGCCTCTTGTCCGTAAATTGTGTGAGAAATGGGACTAATTTCTTATCAGTATGGAAGGAGAAATTGGCTTCCATGTTGCTTAAGAAACCCAAGACAATGCTGCAAGTGCAAATAGTGTGATACCAAGACTTCTAATCCACCCAAAATTTAAACACCTCTTACTCAATTCTAATTTTTGACATCCGACGGTGGCGGCCATCGACATTAATCACAAACTCTGTCATCATTTCTCCGCATGCACTAGTTCAACCACATAATTCATCCGCACAAGCTGACATTAAAGCCACATAAAGGCTAAATGTTAACCATTCACTTTAAGTGATGTGCGTACCACAAGTCCATAAGGCAATATCACTGCATATCCGTTGTCAGTTCCTGTGGGTCTCATTATACATAGGATTTGTGTCACCCAAACGCCACATCACCTGACGCTTCATTGTCCCATGGGCCATAGCCTTTATTTCGTGTCGGTGTTCAATGACACGCATTTTCGATGTTCAATGTACATGTATCTAGTTAGTTAGACTTTTTTTTTATATTGAAATTATGCAGAAAGAATTACAAGTAAGTTGGACTTTTAATTCACTTATTTTTTGCGAGATAAACATCATTTTTTTTATATATTTTAATCAATAATAATCACTGTACAAATAATTAATGGAACAAACTGGATTATATATATATATATATATATATATAGGAAGAAACATTACATAAAAAAGATCACACTATTAAATTCATTTCTATTGTTTAACAAAATATTGAAATAACGTAGCTCATAGACAAAAAAAACGTAGCTCATAGATATTGCAATCCTTATTGGATGCTATCACTTGCAGTTAATCCCTAACATTATGTTTTTTCAAATATTTCTTTGTCAAACACTTTAAATATCTTTTAGAAAAGGTAGTCTTAGAAGTGACACTGAGTTTGTTCTTTAACTTTAGAGAAGAAATTAGAATAGACCTGCTATTTTTTTATGGTGAAAATTAAATCTTATATCCACACAAATTAATAACTATTTAAGCTATTTCAAAACATAATTATTATGCTAAGTATCCTGCCATACCATGATGACAACAACAAATAATAAAATGAAATAGAAAGCATTTTTATATCCATAAGAGGCAAACTGAAACGAGTTGAAATTTGTAAAATTATCATTAATATATATGTTTCACAAATTTACAATTTTTACATGTCGGAGTCCCTAAAAAACTTTAAAGGCAAAATGAGTGAGGTTATGAGGAAATAGCCAAAAAAATAAAACTACTAAGAGGTCAGGGCTAGGGCACAGGCAGTGGACACATTCATGGTTTACCCTAAGAATCTTTCCCTCCCTCTATGTAGAATTCTTCAGACATTATAAGTTGTGACAAGCCAACTGTAGTTTGGAAAGTCATCCAGGAGGAACCATTTCCGGAGAAAGTCCCTACCAATCCACACCCATTTCCTATGACACGACAACTACTCCGCATTTAGGTTCAAAAGAAACAGTTGCCTGACCACTGTTTGGTCAGGGAGGAGAAGCTTGGTTAATTCATTCGCCTAAGTGATCCCCACCCCTACTTCTGCAAAGACGACAACAATAACGTTGTCTCCAAGGAAGTCTTCTTTAAACACTTTCCTTAACAACATCAACATATCCACCTTGTCTCCTCTGAGGTCCAGAAGAGACGCCAAGAACCGGGTTGTAACGTTTGTGTTAACATGGTATCTAGTTTCATTACACAAAAACTCTCTGCCCAACACCATCCTCACAGCCTCATTAGTGAACATCCCAACCTCCTTACAGATTGATTGGAGGTTTGGATCTCTAACGGAGCCCAAAAAGGCCCTCTGGTCCTTCGCAGAAATGCTTCTCAAGTGCATATCAATGTCCATCTTAAGAAATCAGAATACCAAATTATATAGCTTGAGCCTATAGACCTAAACCACAGACATAATTTAAATATCGTGAGCTCCGATGATTTATCTACCAAAGGCTAACTGAAGATGAAAGAAACAAATATCGTCTATAAATAGCTGAAGCTCTTGATTGTAATAATTCCTTCTCTAACCATATTAATTCCTTTAAATTTTTTAAAATCTTTCGTATATCTCTGTAAATCTTTACCATAATTGCACTAGTGTGTGAAATTGGAAACAACTATAAACCAATACCAAATACCATATAGGAAGTCGTGGGGACAAAGTGGATTGCAGGTAGTGACTAGACATATATTAAATGACCAACATTATCGACCATGACATTTGATACATGTCTATTGAATCCAATTCCATTCTGGACACTTTGGAGAACTATGTTCTCTTCAGAAATTTGGGCCGAAATAAAATTTCAGCCATTGATCTACGATCATCAAATGATTTAAAATCATTGATGGATTTTAAGTACGTGTCATGTGTCAAAAAGGTCGCACTTATCGATACATCGTGCAGAGTCCAGACTCAATGTGATGTGATGTGCCTTGTCTATTGATGGCAATGAATTCATGAAATCTCCAATAAAATATAGATTTTTTCATAAATAATGAAATATTAGCCAAACAAATTAAATAATTTTCAAACAGTGGATTTAAAAAATTTCACCCATACACTTATATATTATTTCCTTTAAACGAAAAAATATTCGTCTCCTACAATGTATATTTTCCCCACAAAACAGGGTATCATTCGCTAGAATTTTATGGAATTTTTGTACCCTAGAAAAAAATCGCCAATACAAATTAATTTTTTTTCCTACTTTGAAAAAAAAAATCGCCATCAATATAAAAATTTCCCCCAAAATAATGCCTGATTCGTCAGGGTTTTACAGTTTTGCCCGGGGTGCTTTCTTAAAGTTATCCCTGTTTATATCCATGTCACTACATAACTTATATGTTACTCCTTCAAATCCTATATAAGTTTTGGTGATAAAAGTTATGTTAGCTCCTTTGCAAACTTGTATGCTTCTTCACCCGTGAACTAAATAGTCTAATGGCCTTTCATATTTCATAATTGTGATTGTATAATGTTTTGAGACTTAGTAATCCTATATTTATTTTATTACATTTATTTAACAAAAAAATTATATTATTTATTATCACACTTTTACATTTGTGATTAAAAAGAAAGAATATTCACAAAAGAAAGAACAAATATTCTGCAATATCTAATATATGTCTAGAGATCTCTCCAATAACTTCTATGCAAGATCTAGTATATGTGATTGAAATACATACAAATCTTCTTTCATAAATAAAAGAATATGAGTTCTTTCTATTCATTAAGATGAAGAATTCTAATTTATAGAAGGCGACTCTAGAGATCAACTCTATGAACTTATAATAAATTATAAGTAATCTTATATTATTATTTTATATACAAACAGTATTATAATTAATAACATGTTTGTATAATGTTTTGAGAGTCAATTTCTAAGTCAAGATAATCTTATATTATTTTATTACATTTATTTTAAAGAAAAAAATGCATCCATGCAAGTCATTACATTTGTCATTGAAAAGAAGGTTGAGAAATTCTGCAAAATCTAATATATGTGATTCAACTACAAGTACATATAAAATTGTCTTTTATTCATAAACTAATATGAATTCTTTCTATCCATTAACATGGATAAAGAAATCTAATCTTAAAAAGGTGAATTTCCAGATTAACTCTAAGAATACTATAGGATTATTTCTTCAGTGCACCACAAATTCTATGGCCCTTTAAGGCAAGAGGGGCAGTGATAACTGAGTTGATGGTTAACTGTATGATGCTTAATTGCTGCTTCCTCCTCTACTCTAATCAAACACTTACCCTTGTTCACCTCTGCCTTTGCTCTTTTCTCATCACCTTTTTTATGAGCATATGCCATCTCATTTCTAATCTGCTCAACATACTCTGCTCTCCTCTTTTCCAATTTTTCCTGCCACACAAGTAAATGCTCCTCTTACAGGAATCTTAAACTCCTCAATTTATGACAATGGTGTATTGTCTCATTATCCTCTAAAATATCTCTGTTTAAGAGTCAATAAATAATTTGTTTATTTATCCATGGCCTCATTAAAGATGGAGAATTGTGTAACTAATAGCATAAGCCAATGTATAAGCTTTGAACAAATGTAAATTGGGTTTTAAATTGTGAAATAAATGACACATAAGCTTACCTCTCCCTTTCTCAAACGAGCTTCAGCTGTTGCTTTTTTCATGTTCTCCCAAGCCAATATCTTGGAAAGCTTCCTGTTGTATCTGCAATGCATGTCTTGCAAGTTGTAATTAGGTCATGGATCAGATTTATTGTTGTCAAAGGGTATTTAGCTGTTGATTATTGTATCATTGTATTAGACACACATTTTTAAAGAAAGCAAAAGAGTCATAAAAGTAATATGCGGACACAAACCATTTTTCCTAAACTTTTTTCAAAAGATGAAATGGAATGGTGTGATGGTTAAATCATGGTGGTGTTGTTGTTCCTGCTCACCAAGGTTTAAAATTGTGGTGGTGTTCATCAAGGTTAAAAACTCTGATGGAGTGCTATTGTTAATGGAGTGCTATTGTTAATGTTTATATGGGATGAGGTCCGTCATTTGTGACTAGAGTGCTATTGTTAATGTTTATATGGGATGAGGTCCGCCATTTATGACTAGAGTGCTATTGTTAATGTTTATATGGGATGAGGTCCTCCATATTGTTAATGTTTATATGGGATGAGGTCCTCCATTTGTGACTAGAGTGCTATTGTTAATGTTTATATGGGATGAAGTCCGCTATTTGTGACTGGAGTGCTATTGTTAATGTTTATATGGGATGAGGTCCGCCATTTGTGACTCCACCAGTTCAGTAACTGCAAACACATTAACTCCAAACACATGAGCTCAGCGGCCCAGCCTGTGTGAACAAATAAATCAGGAATTGAATCGAGGAGGGTGAACCAATCCAGGGTTGAATCGAGAAGTAGGGTTTGATAAAAGTTCAAACTTTAATGACTAGAATAACTCAGCAGCCCACAAGGAGCTAAAGCCTGCGATTCTGGGTTGAATCGATACAGGTTCAAACTTTAATGGCAAGAATAACAAGCTTTGGTGGCAAGAATAGATTTAACCTTCAAAAGCTTGAGGAGTTGTGAAGTAGGGGTCGACAAAGGTTCATACTTTATACGGTGATGAGATCCCCGTTTGTGAAATTTGAATTCACTTAGAATATATTTTATTTATGTGAATTCACTTCGAATATATTTTATTTTTATCTTTTCTCCATTCACTTGCCTCAGATAAGTCATCTCTACTCATCCAGTGCAAACCTTATACATAAGACTGAAACTTGAAGTAATTTGAATGACCATTAGCCTTACCTGTTGAAGACCTTGGTTTTCTTGCTCTCTTCCCATGCTTGGATGTGGGAATGGCTTCCCTCCTTGTTTAGTTTTGCAACTGCATAGTTTTATACTCTCTTCAATTTCATAAAAACAAACTAACAAATGAAGGAAAAAAGTATAGGCACCAATAGTCAAGGAATAATCAAACCATACCTCGATCTTCAGAGTTCTTGACTGGCAAAGTCCCACTTTTTACATGATTATCGGTAACATTCCACGGGACAATTAATTTCTACATTCTCTAATTTAAAAAATGGAATATAACTATGCAATATACATTGACTATGTATAATACCCAAATGAATAATCAATGGTTTACCAGGTGAATTCTTTGATTGCAATTCATATTTTTCAGTGTGGGTGTCATTCAAATTTTCAGGACTAGAGACATTCATTGCCATTTTGAACTTCACTAGAATTTAATCTCTCTCAGTTCTACAAATCCTGTTGTGATAACGGTTTAGACTGTTCACATGAGGGCTATATCTATCATGGTATCTTCAAAACCAGGATAAAGATATCCTTGACAACTCTCGCAACATTGTAAACAATTTCTAGAGATAAGCTTTCTGTTATCATAAACATACTCAGTTGACCATAGCCTTTAATGAAAATCCATAACAAATTCAGTGAAGTGGAGCAGAGAATGTTGATAGGATCATATGCAAGCTTCCAGCTGACATCGTAGCTCCTTATCAAATTCAAGGTGTCCCTCCAAATTTTTCTTGGGCTTCCACTTGTCATGCTAATTACATGTATATTCTCTTAGGCTTCCAGATGTCATATTATTCAGACTGCGTGTACAAAATTTGTTTGATTTGCAGACAAGTGACTGTGGTGGAGGTCCACCTAACCTACGTCCTCACTCTGAATCTTCACCTGGAGATTTTCTATTCTTTGTTCACTTAACTGGCATCTGTCTTATAATTACATATGTTGAGTGCCTGTAAATTCATGTCAGACAACCCATTTTAAATTCTAAATGGATAAATAATTGTTGAATTTGAATTTGAAATTGAAATCCTCTTCTTATCACAAATATTTAACAAATTACCACAATGAATGTTTTCATTAGTTGATATCTAAAATATTAGTTTCTTATTTTCAATAGATTTTTTTAGCAACACATATTTCCTAAGGGAGAGGATGAGGAGAACGGTGAAGATGCAGAGGGGGAGCTCAAGGATGAGTGGGGCATTTGCATGACGGCTAAGAGGAAGAAAAAACCATAAGACATGTGGTTGGAAGCCCAGTACAGATCTACAGACTCTGCTGCTCATCTGGAGGAAGACTTTGATTTGTCATCCCTTGCTGTGGGGAAAGGATCCCATGTTCCACCAAATCAGTGCAATGGAAAGGTCAAAGGCGCCATTGTTTCTTCTAGCTCGAGTCAAGGGGTTCCTTTTCTAACCCTATCCCTGAATGTGGTTGCTGCTGATGTCAGGGTTCAATTTCAAGGTTTTGGCGAGGAGGCTCTTCCTACCCTTTTAGGTGCTGCTAGCTCCTCGTGTTCATCGGGCAAGGGGGTCTGAAAGTGTTGTGCAGGCTATACAAAAGATGCTAGAACTAGAATCCACACTAGTAGCGGAGTTGGTTTGAGTTGTGGGTTTGCTTCTTATTGGTCTCGGGGTTTGCCCAATGCATGTGGCTTGCGGTGTTTGTGTACATCCCTAGAGGACTAGTCTCACCTCGCTGCTTTGTGGCCCCAACATGACAGTAAGTAAGACCAAGGTAAGGTGGGTTGGACGTTGGGTTGGGTCGTTGGGATACCTCTAGAATAGTAATAATAATAATAAGAGACGCTAGAACTAGGCATTTGTGACTTTGCTGCTCTACGACCGGAAATTGAGTTTGAGGGTCATGAAAAATTTGTGGTGAAGCTTGTAGTACTTACTGATCACCCTAGCACAAGGCACGTTCTGAGAAAGTCCTCTACCGAAGCAGTTTCATGTAAGCTTGATTCTTCTTTGCCCCCACTTGTTGATTTAATGCTCATACTTGTTGATCTAATGTCCAATATTTTTGACAACATTGCACTAATAGTTGTAACTTTAAAGTTGTTATTGCAGATGATGACTACCCATAATTGAAGATATGTATCCCTTAGATTCAAAAAGCAATAAATCATGTGATGCCACATAAGCGCACCAATAAAACATGGCAGTGGATGAGTATCAGTCTCACTTTTTTTTTGGGCTGTTTTGGACACCTCAACAAAAAGCCCCTGAAACCTTACTTAAGTAGTGGATGTGAGTGATTTGAAATTTCCATGTAGAATTTTGAGAAGTGCAAAGTTAGGGTGCTCAAATATTGGGTCCTCTCCCCTAATGCATTTGTTGATAATAGCTTACTTGAAGTTTAGAAAGATGGGCATTTCTTCATTAAGAGAGTTTTTTTATGGAAGGTTTTATATTATTCACAAAAAAATTCTAGCTATTGGTAGGGGAACACAAGTCTTTAGGTTGAAACCTCTTTGGCCAATAGTGAAGAATTGAGGGGTGTCCATTCTATCAAATTCATGGGCATGAGCTCGGTTTGAAAGATTTTATACAAGAGAATTTTATATTATCCCTATATCCTTCATCCCACCCAATTTATTTAGACACACACCCTTATGCTTTCACCTTATCCATCCACCTATTATGCATATATGTGTGCCTATCTCCATTTAGTTGTTTACCACATAGATTTGAATGCTACCCTATTTTGAAACAAGTCCATGATTATGAGGCAACCTTGTGGTAGTGAACTTGTCCCCTTCCTTTTTAAAACATAAAATTCAAATTTGGCTAGTTAACCCCATTCACTTGCTTGGTTAAGTTGACTAAACACATGTTCCATGCAATTTGATGTTATGTGCTAGCATTTGGAGATATTCAATGCATTCAATCTAAGTATACACTCAACGTTTCAAAATTACATGATTTAAGAGCGTTGAAACAATTAATAATGACATATTTAAATTTGTTGCAATAACAAGTAACTATTCAATACTTAAGCCTACAAGGAATTCACTTAATAAATAATGAAATAACACATTTGTTTTTAAGCTACTGATAAACATCCCTGATTTTATTTCAACCCTTTAAATTTGTGTTTTAATACAACCTTTGCATACACAAGTATAATTAAAATACATCCCTACTTTCACTACATATCCTATGTACCTATTTTTTGTTATATATTTATATCACTTTATTATTTTTATCGTATTAACCAAGGGAATTACAAAGCTAAATTTGATTCAAAACCAATTTTGAATATCATCTCATACATTAAAGCATCAATATAGAAAATATAGATGAGCTATGAAAAACATGTCATCCCACATAGAACTTTATTTTAAAAGCACTTATACATCTCAATTTCTAAACCTTTGACACACCAATTCTAAAAAAATGAATCCCTTTTTTTCTTTTTCAAAAAGGTAAAAAATTTATTAAACATAATTAGACTTACAAAACATGAAGGATCCAAAGCCCAATGAAGAATTACACAGTTTTATCCTCCACTACTAATTGTTCCAATATATGAGCTAAATCCATAGGCAAATGTTGTCGATCTACAATATTCCGATTTTGTCTTTTCTCTGAAACTCATTTAGCCAAACAATCCACAACTCTATTCTACTCTCAAGGAATATGAGAAAAGGAAATTGATTCCAGAGAGGTACTCAATCTGATAACTTGTCGAATAACCAGAGCTAAGTGCCAATTAACATCATCCATCTGTTGACTATTCAACATATTCACCAACACTTGTGAGTCAAATTCATGTAAGTAATCCTTCTCCAACCAAGACCACAACCCCTCTCCATAGCACACAAAATAGTGAAAGCCTCCATGTAATTATTCATATGAAACCCTTTATAAATGGAAAAGCAAACCCGAATATCCCTAGAACTATCACGACCAACACCTCCAATACCAACATGACTAGGATTCCCCCTAGAACAACCATCAACATTAATCTTCAAAACACTTGGAGGTGGAGGAAACCATCGGTCCACCATATCAATATTCCTCATAGTTTGTCTACATCTAATCCTGGTAAATTTCTTAAAGCCCACACCAAGAGAAGTATCAACCCATTGGGCAATAAAGTTAAAATGTCAAAAAATCCTAACCTCACTAGGATTCATAGCAACAAAAAGGTCACACTTTGTAGAAACAGACTTCTAAAGAGAATGAACAATTCTCCCCCTCAACTGTTGAGCAACCAATTTAACATCCCGAAAGATCCAACTATTTCTTTCTAACCAAATATGCCAAATAATTAAAGTAGGCCCAAGAGCCCATACAACCTGAAGAAAAGAGGTCTTAACTAGAGGCCTACTCCAGCACTCCCATAAGACAACTAGTGATGTGGCAGGCCAACAAACTTGATTCCAAACACCTCACCAGAGATGCCAAATCTCCCTTGAGAAAGAGCACTGAAAGAAAATATGAGGAACACACTCTTCACCATTGCGGCATATACATCCAAATAGAAGGTCCTTGGAAACTACGCTTGCATAAATTATCCCAATTAAGACATCGATTTTGAACCACCAACCACATGAAATTTTTGTATTTGGGCCATGAAAAATTATTCCACACTTGTTTTCACTAGGGAACATGAACACTCCCAAACATTTGACGATCAAGCTCCAAATATCCTGAAGCCACATAGAACTTACCAGTCGGGTTCCGACCCCAAGCGAGGATATCATGCCCGGTAAGATCATTGCAATCCCTACTAACAAGAATCTAAGCTAACTCCTCGTGTGGCTTCTTTGATCCTCCTACAGGTCACTCATGAGGAGCTTTCCATCTACAAACATCAACTTGTCCCAAATGTTGGATCGCCTCATAGTCAACCACCTTTCTCCACCTGACAACAAGGAAACTGTCATAGAGAGGTTATAAATGTGAATACATTGTGAGGATTGGTGGATGACCATCTGAGGAGTGAAGCCAAAAAAGAGCATCTTGCCTTGGTCTTCAGAGTATGCAAAATCATAGAACCCTTGGACCCTCCATGTGACAATGATGAACATCAGAAGTTCAACCCCTCCTAAATACTTCTGAGTTAGAATCCGAGGCCAAACCTTGTCTTGATTGGTACACCATTTCCTATATAATTTAGCTGCAAGAACTTTCCCATTCATAGTAGTAGAACAAAGACCAAGCCCCCTTCCTTCTTTGGCTAACAAATAGACTCCCACCTAACTAAGCTCCACTTAGAGGCTTGCAAATTCCCATTCCAGAGAAATTGATGTGAAAGATCATCAAACTCCTTAATGAAATATGAAGGAGCCACTTGAACAAAGCACCTATAAAGAGGGAGACCCAAGATCACTAACTGAAGAAGAGTCACCTTGTCAGTCGTAGAAGGCAAATGATGAGTCCAATGATCGACCTGTTGATGAAGCTTGTCCAATAGCTCCATCCAGTAGCCTTGAAGCTATCGGCCTATCGCCAAAGGAATACCGAAATAAACCAAAGGAAGGGATCCAATTTGGAATCTCAAAACATGAGTATTCTGTCACTAAATAGGCTCAAGAGTATTAAATAGATAGATAGAAGACTTGTGCTCATTGATTTTTTGTCCCGAGGCCGCTAAATAAATGTCTAAGGTTTGTCTGAAACGCTCTGCTTCCGTTATACAAGCAACCCCCATTAAAACAATATCATCCACAAAATGTAGACGAGAATGAGTGGGCAACCCATTATTCCAATTCCAACCTTGACTCAAACCTTGGGAGACCTGCAACTTAATGAATCTACCCAGGCCGTAATTATATATTATTGATAAGCATTTAAAAGAG